>NC_055988.1:84108899-84268213 GCF_018446385.1 Zingiber officinale
TGCGTCCTGGACCGATGATACGTGCAATATGGTGCGCCCCTTGGTCCAGGCCTGGGCGCTTGTATGGCGGCGACTCGCGGAGCTGGTCTGGCTCCCGGCGCGGGCTGGGGGGCAGGCCTTGGCTGAATGCGCTGGAAGGGCTGGGGCGGCTGGGGTGCTCTTCTTTCAGGTCGGTTGCCTGATGCCATCGTCTTCTCGGCTTTCCGCCTGGCGGCCTGCGCTTCCTCCACTTTGATGTAGCACGAAGCTTTCTCCACCATGTCGTCAAAACTCCTGGCGGGGTTTTTGATGAGATCTCTGAAGAATTCCCCTTCTCGCAATCCGTGGGAGAAGGCGCTCATCAGTATCTCAGAGGTGGCAGAGGGGACGTCGTTGGCTACCTGACTGAATCGATTGATGTAGCTTCGTAGGGGCTCGGTTGACTCCTGCTTGAGAGCAAAAAGACAATGGTCGGTTTTCTGGTACTTACGACTGCTGGCGAAACGGCGTAGGAAGGCCGTTTTGAAGTCCCTGAAGCGACTGATGGATTCTGGGGGCAATCCATCGAACCACTTTTGCGCCGATCCAGACAGAGTGTGCAGGAAGACTCAGCATTTGACGGCATCGCTATATTGGTACAATATAGCCACGTTCTTGAACTTTCTCAGATGCTCTTCTGGGTCCTTGCTCCCATCGTATTCTCCAATGTTTGGGGCTCGGTAACCCCTCGGCAGGCTTTCTTTTAAGATCTGGGCAGAGAAAGGTACCTTATCGTCAGGATCTTCGGGCAGATCTTCAGCCAGGATCACGGCCTTCCCCTTTACTGAATCCCGAGGCGGGTGTAGAGAGCTTTCCGCCACTGAGGCTGGCGGCTCCTCCTTCTTTGGACTACGCCCGCGAGGCCCGGCCCGCTGGTAATCGCGACGGGGCTCTCGGAATGAAGCACGCGGGAGTTCTTCTGGCTGCTTCCTCTTCGAGCTTCTATCGGAAGCGGGAGCTAATTCTTTGGATACCTCGGGGGCTAGGCGAGGTCGTGAAACAGTGCCTTGTCTTTCGGAAGCGGCCTACTTCCTAACCTCCTTGAAGAGCTCGTACTCCCCCGCAGTCATAGTTACGTTGATCCTCCGACTAGAGCTTCGACCGGAGTCCTCCATCTTCACGCTCCGGAACAGGTTCTTGTGTTTCCCACAGACGGCGCCAAATTTGATCCCGTCCGGAGGCTGAGTCGGACAGAGGCCGGTCGTGGTGGACTGGGCGTTGACAGAAAAGTCGCGGACGATGTAGGCTCCCCACGGGTGGCTGACGCCGCTACAGTACCCTGCGCACACTCAGACGATCCCCCCCCTCTCCACGTTAGAGACCGAGACCCAGGGAAAAAGTCCCCCGATCAGGCCCTCCGACGCTCAAGTCAGGTCCTTTTTCCCCAGAAAGAACAGAGACAAGCCAAAGGAAAAACAGTTGTGGAAAAAAGGTGACGAGAAAATGTGTGCGCGTACCTGCGTACGAGGGATTTCTCCCCTTTTATGCATCCTCCTGCTAGAACCTGCCCTCCTGTCAGAAAACGTTAGACACCTCGCTTTGTCCGCTAGTCCTAGACACCTGTCGCGCTCCTATTTGCTGTGAGAGCATCTTTCTGTTTAGGAACCTCCGCCTTCACGCTTGGGTTTTGTCCTGTAGTGAGAGACAGTTGTCAGGCTACTACTGGTTATGAGGGCATCTTTTCGTTTCAAGAACCTTCGCCTTCGCCCGCATCGTTGGTATGTAATGATTACCCCTGACGGACCATTGAGATTCTCCGCTCCCGTATTACCTAGCTCCTCCGCTTCATGGTGTCCTCGCACCAGCCTGCGCCTGTGGTTCGCCTTTCCAGGCTTCCAACTCGCAGACCTGTAGCCCTAACTGTCTAGACATAGCTACGCTGATCTCCATCCTGCATCCTGCGCTTTATACTTCCTGGCCCTCAACCGCAGGTCTGTAGCTCGGGCTGCTTCCGCTCAGCTCTGCCAACCCTGACCCATTGGCCTATACTTCCAATTCTTGGCTTCTGCTTAGCTCTGCCGATACCAACCTGCATCCTGCACTTTGTACTTCCTGGCCCTCTACTGCAGGTCTGTAGCTCGGGCTGGCCCTGCTCAGCTCTGCTGATCCTGACCCATTGGCCTATACTTCCAATTCTTGGCTTCTGCTTAGCTCTGCCGATACCAACTTGCATCCTGCACTTTGTACTTCCTGGCCCTCTACTGCAGGTCTGTAACTCGGGCTGGCCCTGCTTAGCTCTGCTGATCCTGACATGTCTCCGCCTGGTTCTGCCGATGCTGAGCCCTGACTGCCCTGTTAACTTGCCTTTTCGAGCGCCAGTTAGCCATGACTATTGACCGCCACCTCCTCGTGACTTTTGACCGTCACGCGGCCTTGACTCTTCTCTTGGGCCCCTCCGATACCAACCGTATCACCCGGCTATTATGAAAATCCAAGAAAGAAGTTTGGCGTAAGAAAATCCACTACATATAAAGGCAAACCTCATAGCACACATGCTTGGATTGAAAAGAAGAAACATCTCCTCAGGAATAAGAAATGCAAATGTTATCTTTGTGGGGAAGAAGGACACTTTGCCAGAGATTGCCCCGAGGAGACTAGAAATGTCAAAAGAGTGGCACTATTAGAAGGACATGAAATTCCTGAAGACTATGAAATAATGTCTGTACAAGAAGGAGATGAATAATCTGACGCCATATACAGTATTTCCGAAGGAGAAGATAGAATAACTCATGAAATAAATTCCTTATCTATTAATGAGCATCTTTATGTGTTTATTGAACATAAAAATGCCTATATGATTGGGAAGATTGGCGGATGGCAACCCATGGTGTGTGTTTCCAGAGAACAGCATGACTGCTCACACACCTGGGAATTCAATAAGGAACTACTACCACCACATAACCGTTGTCACTGCTGCGGAAGAGAAACAATGAAACGACACAGAATGCATTGTACAACATGTAGAATAACTTCCCGTGGTATGTATTCCCATAACTATTTTGATACAATTATTCTAGTTGAACAAACCAACTCGGTACCATTCAATCCAAGAAATCTTCTACAAGAACAACAAGAGTATATCACTTGGTGTGAAGGAGAAATCAAAAGGTTGCAGATGGAAGTTGAAACGACTAAATTATTAGTAGACGCAAGGTTAAAGGATGCAAAAAAATAGGTAATGACGGTAATAAGAGAAAATGCATCCATAAGACTGGAAGCAGATATAGAAAATAAAGAATTGCGACTAAGGAATGACGCTTTAACCCTAGAAAATAGAGATCTGAAGAAGGAACTTCTAAAGCATCAGGAAACAGAAGAAGATGCAGAAGTAAATATGCTAATAAATGATGGCAAAGAAAATATCTTCTCTATTGAAGCAGCGGAACAACCAAAAAAGAAAGTTAATGGAATTTTTAACCTACTTGTTGAGCTAGATATACCTAGAACTAAAATTTTTCATGTTAATTCTATATTAGACACTGGAGCTACAACCTGCTGCATCAACCAAAGGTCAGTTCCTAAAACTGTTATTGAAGATAACACATTTATTGTCCATTTCAGTGGCATCAACACACAAACCCAAGCCACCAAAAAGCTTAAAAATGGGTCCATGAAGATTGGAGAACATGCTTTCCGAATACCTTATACTTATGTATTCCCTCTAAAGATCAGAGGCAATATTGATATGATCCTAGGGTGCAACTTCATTCGTTCATTATATGGGGGTATACGAATTGAAGGAAATGAGGTCACCCTTCTACAAGAACATTACAACTGTCAAGACCCAGCAAGTTATGACTGCAGCCACCACCATAGAAGAATTGGACTTAGGCGAGGAGGAATATCATCAGATTTCATATTTGCAGTCGGAAAATTAATTAAACACCCTTAAGGTAAAAGAACCTTTGACAAAAATTCTAAAGGAACTAACCGATGCAGGTTACATTGCAGAAGACCCCATGAAATTTTGGCATCAAAACCAAATCAAATGCAAGCTGAAAATAAAAAATCCAGAACTAACCATTGAGGACAATCCCTTGAAGCATATTACACCACAAATGCAGGTTGCCTTTAAACATCATATTCAAACACTATTGGACCTCAAGGTAATAAGACCTTCCAATAGTCGTTATCGTACAATTGCTATTATTGTCAATTCAGGAACCACTGTTGATCCTATAACGGGAGCAGAAAGGAAAGGCAAGGAAAGAATGGTCTTTAATTACAGAAGACTGAATGATAATACCCACAAAGACCAATAGATCAACACTATAATCAAGAGAAATGACAACAACAAGGTATATTCTAAATTTGACCTAAAAAGTGGCTTTCATCAGGTTGCAATGGATCCAAAATCAATTGAATGGACTACTTTTTGGGTCCCCGATGGACTATATGAATGACTTGTTATGCCATTTGGATTAAAAAATGCACCAGCCATCTTCTAGAGAAAAATGGATGACTGTTTTATGGGAACTGAGATATTTATAACAGTCTACATTGATGATATTCTAGTATTCTTTGAAATTGAGGATGCCCATCTCTTACATCTTTCTACTATGCTAAATATATGCAGAAAACTAGCCTTATTTTGAGTCCAACAAAAATGAAAATCGGAAGCCCAGTTATTGATTTCCTGGGAGCCACTATTGGTGACAGAAAGATCCGACTTCAACCTCATGTTATTAAAAGAATAGCATATTTCCAAGATAAGGAACTTCAAACAACCAAAGGCCTAAGGACATGGCTGGGCCTTTTAAATTACACCAGGAGCTATATACCTAACATAGGTAAAACTTTGGGCCCCCTGTACTCAAAGGTGGACCCAAATGGAGAAAAACGTATGAATAACTAAGATTGGCTCCTGATCCATAAGGTAAAAAGGCTTATCCAAGAGTTACCAGACTTAGAAGTTCCACCAAATTCATGCTATATTATTTTAGAAACTGACGGATGCATGGAAGGATGGGGAGGTATCTGTAAATGGAAGGCCCAAAAATTTGACTAATCTCAGATGACACTACAACAAAAACCCTCATAGACATCGGTTTTCCACCGGTGTCTATTTCATTTTCGACCGATGTCTATGAAGCCGATGTTAAAAGTCTGCCATTTTAGACATCGGGTTAAAACCGGTGTAGTATCACTTAACGACACCGGTTTTACAGCGGTGGAAAACCGATGTAATATTAGTTAATAACACCGGTTTTACAGCGGTGGAAAACCGATGTAATATGTATATTTTTTCACAAATTTGATTTCCGAAACCATGAAAAACCGACAATAACAAAAAAAAATACACAAATATTCACAAATTATACAAATATTCTTCATTCAATAATATCCATAAAATACACAAATATTATAAATAATCTTCTTAGAACAATATCCATAAAATACCCAAACATTCTTTTTACATCAAAAGCTAGCTAATAGATATACTATCCCTAACCATTAATGGGTACCCCACGGAGCAGAAGGCCTCACTTCCTGTCCAGATCCAACATTCAATCCTTTCCCTAGGTCCCATAGCATAGTTCAGTGGTCGGCTCTGAAGTCCTCAGTGGTAGAAGTTCGACCCCATTCTCCTTTTCTCGTTCGCTCCTCCCTTTTTCCAGTCATCCCTCTTCCCTGTCATCTGTGCAATTAGTTTGTAAATTCAAATAACCAGAACACGAGAAAAATATACATATTCAATGACATTCAATAAAATATATAATATAGTTAAACAAAGTGAAGACCTTGACAAAATTAAGACTCCAATGGTTTAGTCATGCATATTGCATAGAGTTCAATTGAGGAGTAAGAACTAAGAACCATATAGCTAACCAAATAGTTAGCAAAAATATGGGTTCATTGATGTTGATAATATATTTCTCTGTCCTATTTACTAATAACCACCTGATATGGGTTCATTAAAAATTTTTGTCATATTTTGTCAAAATTAGAATCAACTAGCTATAGACTGAAACTGAGCCTAAGCAGAATCAGAATCATAAACTTGCTAAACAATCTTGGGCATCCTACAATAGATTATCCAAAAGTTGCAGAACAAAGTTGTAAAAAGTAGTAAAAGATTTGCAACTCTTATTCGATGCATAACAACAATTTTGATTTTGACACACGAGGCATTAACACCTGTTTTAACTTGATGCTATCTACTTGATAAAGTCAAGCAAAGACATTTACCTTCACTTCGATCCTTGAATCCTCGAATAATACATGCAAGACTCCAAGGCCTTCCACCAGAGCATGCTTTTGCTCCACCTTTTAATATGCCATTGTGTTGCTTCACTCTGAGAATATGTCATCTTTTGTCAAACAATGGGAAGGGTTTCACTTACATATGCACGAATCTATATATTCATCAACAACATCTTCCTGCCAGACGAATCTAATGAAGGTAAAGGCACACAAATAATACAAAAAAAAATTCTTCTGAGTGTGTGTTGATAAAATATGGCTACGCACCTTAAAAGTCTTCATATTTAACAGAGAAACTTTTCCACCTGATGCAGACGTTGCATAAGAGTCATTCTTAGATAACGCAATACAAGCAGTTGCTTCTTCTGGATTGTTATCACTCCTTTCATTGGTCATAAGAATACTATTTGGTGGCTGACGGAGCTGAGGAGCAACAGATGCAGTTGACTGAACAAGCAAAGCAAACAATCAGCACTAGGCTTATAGCAAATAGATAATTTCTTACAACTGTTTCTTTCTGACCTTGCCCGATGGATTTCGTTCATCGCACGGCCACTGCCAGAGTTTATGCACTGCATTGGAACCAAGTGCTAGTAAACTGCATCCAGAAGAAAAACTGCATTGGAACCAAGTGCTTTGATTTTACCATCAGTTGAAGTTGAGAAGAAAAACTTCACAGATAGAAATAATGAAACACTAGAAATATATAATTCTGTTTCTGTCCAGTATACTGTTTCTGTCCAGTTGAAGCATCCCACACCTATTCATCATGCAACGGAACCTGTTAAGAACATACAATTCTTCTTGTACAATCTTCTGACTGATCAACCACATGGTTTTACTCACTTTAATTGCCTTGTCATTGCCGCAAGTGATGATCGAGAGAGTCTTCTTGGGATAGGAAAAGGCAATGTCATTAACACTGCCTATATGAGCATCAATCTGCAGAACAAGATGCTATCATCATCATCATCATATATATGGTTGCCAAACACCATAACTATTAACTGACCTCCAAATGTTGTTGTAATTCTTCATTTAAATTAAAAGCATAGATCTGCACTAGATGCTTTGAAAATGCAACACCTATTAGTATCACAAAAGAATAACAAGAATTTTAGTTTGATGAACTTGATCAAAATAATCCAACTTTGTTTTTTTGCTTCGGCATACCAAGAATAGAACCTTCAGGACTCCACAAGCATCTGTTGACAGATTAGAACAAAAAATACTTTGTTCACTACAGCAAAGAACAAAAAATGATAAAATCTAAATTAATAAAACACATACATAAAGTCCAATTCGATCGAAAGCTTACCACATATACACAACTATGCAAGTGTCTGTGATTGGCTTCAATTCACAAAAGGGAATTATGTCATTGCAGTTAACATAGACTGTGCGCTCCATGCCAAACACAAAAGGGAATTATGATATCAAGTAACTGTATTAATTAAAGAGCAAGTTGAATCTCAAGTAGATGTTGATGGTCCATTTGCTGCATGCTTACATTGAGAACTTGTTGCCTTTGCCTTGTCATCTCATTCCCACCCACGAGAAAGTAAGCAGTGTGCCTGAAAGCCAGCCTAAATAATAAAAATAATAATAGTATTCATATCATCAACAAAGGAAGACACAGTGTGGGTTGATATGTGCCTGAAAAAATTCATCATTTTGACTTTTGAATTAGGATCGATGCTCATGGTGCTATCGAGTGCTTGTTGCATGTGGTGCAACCACCTCTCAGTAGCTTGGTGTGTAACAGGGAATGGTGCATGTCGTCCGATCAGAGCTGGATGACCTGCAATAATGATTGATTCAAACGAAACCGTGTTGCAACAATTCAGCCAAAGGTTTCCCTTCATTACAGAAGCAAACTTAGAACTGGAATCTATAGAGAGAGATGGATGTATCAATTTCTTGTATATTTTTCAGATTTTTTCTTCTATATCAGCTAAGTCCAGATACTAAATTGTTCTTATGATTTCCTTACCAAATGAATAAAACATGCCTTTTGTTGCATCAAACTCCATAATACTGGTCTAAATATAGCAGCATATCCACAAACTAAAATTAATTATTCATAATAAATTCAAATGCACGAACTCAGGTGTTTCAGTTATGTGACTATTTTTGATATAATCACATAACCGAAACACCAGAGATATGATCGGTATAACAATATCTCAGTATGCATCAAAGTAGGACACCAACCATTCTTGTACTTCCTAACCACCATTCTCCTAAAGGCTCAATGAACAAATCCTGACCACAAGGTGATTACAAAAGAGAATAGAATATTTAAGAGGTCATATGAAATTACAATGATACGAATATCATCACAATAATCAATTTGTGTAAGATTCTGATCATATAAAACAAATATAAAATGATAAATTTGGCAGATGCTAAATGATTTTGCTACTTTAAAAGGCGAAACAAATAGTGCAAGTTTCAGAAAGAAGCTATCAGACATCAAAAGAACAAGTTCCCTTCACCTTTCCTCTGGGAATACAGATTAGGGCCTCCCATCCTCTGAACGAAGAACTCGTACTGGTTCCAAATCGCGTCCTCCTTCTTCGAATTCAAAAAGATAGATCAGAACCCCACTCTTCCTCATCAGCGAAAACCCTACCAACCATCTGTGTTAACAAAATCAGAGATGGTCATAATCAATCGAGCATCTACAACGGACGGAGAGGGCCGCGGAGGAAGAGGTAGGTAGATCG
The DNA here is from genome assembly GCF_018446385.1 of Zingiber officinale. Taxonomy (NCBI): domain Eukaryota; kingdom Viridiplantae; phylum Streptophyta; class Magnoliopsida; order Zingiberales; family Zingiberaceae; genus Zingiber; species Zingiber officinale. The sequence continues at coordinate 84,117,851 of NC_055988.1, forward strand.
GCTCACCTGTTGTAGAAATTGGTTGAGAGATCGATGAAGGGCTGGATTCCGCCTAGGGTTTCGAAGAGGTTGGTCTCGTCGATGGCGAGGCGTCGCTCACTGCCACTTCGCTCGAGGACGAAGGTAGCGTATTATCTATAGCCTTGATAATTGTGGCGCCGACCCATTTTGACTTAACCCACCTGCTAAACTATTGAAGATGAGGAAGAACTTCAGTAGCGACAATGGATAAAGAAAATAATTTTCGGAATGTAAAGAAGGACTCCAACGATGACAGTGAATGTTGGACCGGAGATGGATGAAGGAAAAACTATCGGAATGCGAAGAAGGCCTCCTCTTCTCAACCAAATGGAGGAGTTGGAGGAGATGCGGTGTGGTTGGACGGAGAAGCAAGTTCGTCGTGTCTTGATCCTGATCGGGAGAGGATCTAGGAAGGGGGGAAGAGGGAGATGAGGTTGAGAGAGATGGTCGGAGGTTTAGGTTTAGGCTGAGAGAGATGGTCGGATGGTCGGATGGTTGGAGGTTTAGGTTTAGGCTGAGAGAGATGTCTCGGTTTAGGTTATCGCGAGAGAGATGGTCGCGTGGAGGAAGGGGCGGGATAAAGATTTAGGTTTGGAGGGAATTCACAGTGTGCAGATTTTGGCTTGTGGGGAAAATTAAAATATTTTATTTGGGTTCATTAACATCGGATTTTAAAAACCGATGTTAAAATCGGTGTCTATTAACAAAAAAAAGGGCGCTCATAGACATCGCCTAAAAAACCGATGTCTATGAGCTAAAATCTGCGCTCATAGACATCGGTTTTTAGAAAAATCGGTGTAAAATACTCAAAGACATCGATTTTAGCCTAAAATCGTTGTTGTTCCACTGATGTCTATGAACGATTTTGTTATAGTGTGAAAAGCTTTGTGCATATGCATCTGGCAAATACTCACCCCTGAAGTCTACAATTGATGTTGAATTACACCCAGTAATGAACAACCTTAATAGCTTCAAAATTTACTATTTAAACAAAGGGGAGCTGATCATTCGGGCAGATTGCCAGGCGATCATAAGCTTCTTCAACAAATCAGCCCAAAACAAGCCTTCTAGAGTCCGTTGGGTTTCTTTTACGGACTTTATAATCGGACTTGGCATTGACGTCCAGGTTCAGCACATCGATGGGAAAAACAACTTATTAGTTGACGCATTATCTCGACTCGTTTGTTCTTTAATTGCAAGACAATGGCAGAGCGAGGAGAAAATTCTAATACAAATAGAGGAAACACTACAGCAACTAAAAGACAAGCTGGACCAGAAGGTGATGACGAGTTTAGCAAGAGTTATCCACTATACTCTACCTACTGCCAACTCGCCAACTACACCTGTGGAAGCATCTTCCTCAAAGAGCATCATGATAAACGCAAGGAAATGTTTGACATTGAAAGAAAGACCATCAATCAACTTTTTATCGCACTCAGGGAAGTGGAACTCATCATCCAAACCAAAGAATATGATTTCACACACCATGCCCATAATGAAGGACGAGATACAGACTGGCACCAACAGTTACAAGCAATCAAAAATGCCAGAAAGTAACTATGGGAAGATTCTCTTAGCTTACGAGAAACTACACGACAAATACTAGAGCACCCATCATGATGCAAAAGCCTTAAAATACTTTTAGTAAAGCACTTTATTCAGAGGATTGAGCCCCGGGGAGTCATCCATCTGTCTAAAGCAATAAAGGTTTATTAATGGGCTAGATATATAGTGGGGAATAAAGGAATTAGTGTAATGAATGACGATGGGGCCCATAAGCGCACCCGATTCATACACTTAGTTCTATATAAACCCCCAATGTCTTGTTGCAGGACATCAACTGCATAACACTACAAGCCCTACTTTAAGTACTAATCATTGTAAGTGTGCGAGTCTTTTATTTCAAGTCTTAAATTGAGTCTGTATAGTCTTTTGCTAATTCTAAGTACTTATCTCTTTTGAGCTTGAAATTTATTTTATATCACGCTTAATTGACCAAGACCTACAGTACTATCGGAGCTCGCCTTTACTGGATCACTCTTCTCCAGTGACTAACCTCACTTACCTTGCAAAATCGCTTGACTCTTCTTTGATCCACTAGGTCTTCCCGCCAATTGTCAGGTACACAGATCCAACTAGATTTCGACCAGCTATCAAGTCCTACGGATCCAACCGGACTTCCTGCTAGATATTGGGTCACTCGACTTATTTGGACTTCCCACCAGCTATTACGTCTACCAGACCTAGCCTAATTTCAGCCTGATGTTAGATTCTCCTGACTCATATAATTATGCACATTTGATAATAAAATTATATCACACAACATCTAATTTCAATTAACTTATCATTTATCAAAATCTGAATTTTACCATTAATAATAACTGCACCAATATTAATTCTCTTCTAGGATGCTTAATTCTCGAACTTGTTTGGCTATTCAAATTATCCTTCGTCAGTCTCTTCCACCACGCGTTGCTTTCTAGCCTTTGTATTTCTGAAGCAGTATGTAATGTAATTTTCAAAACATTGCCCTCTTAATAAATTGATCTTCAAAATAAAAGTAACTATATGAAGCCAATATGATATGATTTGGGAGAATATCACTGTTCTATTCAATTGATAGGTGTCATATTATTCTTCGATTAGGCAAGTAATACGTGAAAATTCAAGTGTAATGAATTCATAATTCTATGCTCGGGAAGATATCTGTACAATACAACTAACAATAGTTACTCTATTTTTTTTTTTTCTAATTGCTTATGAAATGTCTCCGGAGTTATGGTGTCATGATAGGACATTTAAGTTGTCACCCAGACATCTGTAATTTATCCCAACCATGACGTATTTATAAGAATTTTTCCTCCAAACAGAACGTATAATCAACAGATACTAAACTTTTGGAATACCCGTCGTGTGTGTTTCCCAATAAAAAATTCTATAGAACTAAACCGTTGACCTTCAAAACTAATCAATAAAACTTACTGAATTTATTATTTCTAATCACCCATGAAATCCGTCACACCTCAAAAAAGGTTATCATGATCCAAATTCTAATTCCGTATTTACATATGCATGTAGAATTATAGAAAAAAAAAGAAATTATCAAATGAATTTTTATGTCACTTGGATAACTTTACCAGCTTAATGTCAAATTCTTAAGTTTCTAAAATGACAACAAAGTCTGAACTGTTGGCGGGCATATACAAACATTATATAAATATTAAAATCAAATAACTCATTGGCATTACATATCATGCGAATGTAAGCGCCACGATGAATGATAGACCATCAAAAATATTAGGGATAAATATTTTAGAAATTGACCTCTAAATGTGCATAGCGGCCTCTCTTGGTCACGGCCTTGCGGTGAGGGCAACCGGCTGTGATCCTTTTCAGTGAGTCTTTTTTTCTCTCCATTTTCTCTCTCTTTTTTTTTTATTTGTTCTTCCGCTTTCCTTGTCGATGGTTTTTTTTTTCCATCCTTCATAGTAAACAGAGCATGAAAACCTTCTATTTATTCACGCCTTCGCCCTTCTCAGCTGGATCGTCCCGCGCTCGGTGCCACACCAATCTTATCTTATAGTCCGCTATGCTACCTCTCGGTGACGCACCGATTTTTTACCTTCGTATCTTTTCTTTCCTTTGGCGATGTTACCCTCTTCATCTTGACCGTTTGAGTTTAAAATGTTTGATTTTAGCAACTTACTACCGAAATATCTGAAATTTGCCCTTTCATTCAGCGTTGCGATAAGAACACCTTTCTCTAACCCTAGAGATTCACCCTTCCGCAGAAATATTTCTTGCATTTTTGTTTGGTGGCTCTGGCTTTGACAACATTCCTAGCATTCTCTATTTTGTTCTTGCATTTTTATCTTGTGGATTATTTTAAATTTGTGGAGGACAGTATTTGTGATTTTGTTGATGGACTTTCAAGTCTTGAGACCTATGAGACAGTATATGTCTTTAACTATAGTCCATCAGCACGATGCACTTCTTTGGATATTTAGCTGGTTTGTTGTAAGTATTTCAATCTTTCTTTTCCCCTTTTGTCTATCTGATGAGATAATTTCAAAAATTTTTATTTCCTTTTATTTCATCTCTTGAGTTGTGTACATACTTTAATACAAATTTGGCTGGTAATACTATAGATCACAAATCTACCATTGACTTTTGTATTTTTCTTGATGATTCCCTAATTTCTTGGAAGAGTAAAAAGTAAAATGTTATTTCTAAATTTTTCACAGAAGCTGAGTATCATATCATGACCTCAACTACTTGTGAGATATTTCGGTTGTATTGGTTGCTTGTGGATTTGAGTATCTCTCTTCACCAACCTACTTCGTTATATTATGATAATCAGTGTTATTCAAATTACATGCAATTCAGTTTTTTATGAACTGACGAAACATATTGAAATTGATTGTCACATTACTCGTCATCATCTTCTGATTGGTACCATCACATTGTCTTTTGTTCATTCAAAGCTACAGATCGCTGATATGTTTATCAAGTCACATTCCGCTTCACGCTTTCGTTTCTTATTTGACAAACTCTCAATTCTTCTAACTGTAGCATCGTGAGTTTGAGGGGGATGTTATATTATATATATTTATTTATTTATAATTTTTAGGACAATTTGTTTTTTTTTCTTTTATATTTAGAGTTTAAGCTTTCTTAACTTAATTATAAAGACTTCATATTTTGTATTTCTAAAAATTAATTTTAAATTAATAATATGATTATTTTTTTCCTTTTCTTAATTTCTTCATCTTTAACTCATCATCAGCTACTTGAGTTGATGTTTAAATGCAAGGAACAAATGCCAGATATGTAGATCAATTGGATGTTAGCATTTAAGCCATTTATCTATCTTTAATGGTAACAATGAATAGGTGCCATAATATTTTTTTTTTTTTTTTGAGTCCCGAGACATGGTTTAGTGTTCTTGCCCATGTATTAACTATCTGTTTTTTAATTTACCTCCTTCATATTAGTCTAGGATCGATTGATGGTGAAAGTAGGGGCAAGCGTTTCGTCTTTTACACAATAATCTTTTTTTGGACGGGCTACACCAACATTGTTGTCGTGCAATTCTTGTATGTTCTACCTCTATCTTTAATTTAATTAACATTTTTTGTTACCTGAAAACTTTTGTTAATCGCTTTGAGGCATTAGTTATTCAGGTTAGTAATGAGATATTTCTGATTGTGATTGTGATTGTGATGGATTTAGAATTGTCTAATTGAATCTTTTTGTTTCTTAACCATTTGAAAATCCTAACTTCAATATTTAATGCTTATTCTCTTCGACAGATGTCATTCTTTGTTGCAATGATATAGAACTTGATTATGTTGATGAGTGCTGTTCCTAAACTCCTGTATGGTACTTGTTTTTTTTAACCTCGTTCATATTTTTTTATATGGTACATGCAATTCACTTTCTGGTTATTTGATATGCTTTCATCTTCTATTTCACCTTCCTATCACGCAATAGGTTTTGTGAACCGCTTCTAAGAGCATCTTTAATGGAAATATTTCTTTAAATATCCTCTTTCTCAAATATCCCTCATTATGGAGGATATATGAAGAGTGATTAGAAATCATCGAACAAAGTTTATGCTGGATGATTTCTCCTTTTTGTGTGGCCCACCAAAAGATGATTTCTCCTGTTTGTGATGATTTCTTTTAATATATATATATATATATATATATATATATATATATATATAGCATAAAATTTTTCGCAGATAGAGACTGTTTACATGCTTGGGAGGAAAAACACACACATTGATAGACTGAAAACCTAGAGGTTGTAGCTTGACACTTGACATTTGAAACTTGCTTTCAGAAAGGGGAAGGGTGGCAGTCTGCGGAGCCAAGGATGGTTAGGGATTTTTATAGGAGAGGGAAAGAAGAGGAGTGTTGGTTCCTTAGGGGAGAAGGAACCCTTCCTAAGCGCATTCAGAAAAGTTGAGAGAGGACGATTCCTTGAGAAAAGAGGGAGTGGATGTAAAGTGTGAGCAGGACAATTCCACTCAGAGCGGTGGCTGCTAAAAAGTAGTGGAGAAGGACTAAGAGGAGCTATAAAGTGGAGGGTAGTGGACTGAAAAGATTTGTTGGACGGTGGAGAAGTAGTGGAGCAGGACTAAGAGGTATGCCCCTATAGTTCCATCATGTTGGAGAGATTGTGCTCGCTGACAAAATCCAGGGAGTAGAATTTGTTCCTTGGGCTTCTTGGAAGTGGACTTCTTGGGGATGGGCTGGAGATCTGGAGGCAATATTTTGGGTTGTAGGTCCTATTGTAGAAGCATTTACATATTGTTCTTGGGTTGTATATTGTTTCGATCTGGCTAAGGATGCTCTGTAAGCTCTGGAGGATAGAGCAGAACTCGCCAATCTTTTAGTGACCCATCGGTCAGCCTTCTTTTGATAATGCTGAAGTAGAGTTGAATGTTGTGTTGTAAAAGAAAATGGAAGGAATCTGGTACCCATATCTCTAGGCCAGTAGATTTTCTCTGTGTATGTTTCTCCTGCTAGAAGCTACTCATTTGTATCTTCTAATTTATCCCATGACCACCTGGCTCCTTGGACAGAAGCTCGCCAATGTTTCAATTGGTCTGGTAAGGGTGAGAAAGCTTCCCAATCAATGTCGAAATCAGAAATATAGTCATCAAACACTGGTTGGCGACCATTGAGGTCGTCAATATCTATTTTGATAAGGTGTCTAGCAAGCTAAATCTTTAAACCTACCTATTCTGGAGGTGAACTTTAAAAAGTACAGATAACAAATCTTTCTTCGTCTTCTAGAGCAATGACTATGATTTGTCCAAGTTTCTTTGGAAAGTCCTGGAGAGAGTCGGGGGCATGTACCCATAGTTTATAGAGCAAACCATAGTCCATAAAAAGGAAAGGAGTAATAACTCTTCCTTTAATTGTTGGTGGTTCATATGTGTCCATGTTTATATGTACTTTTCGAAAAGCATATAGGAGATGACATTGACATCCGTATTTCTCTGAAGTTTCACAAGCTATGGTTCTTTTGTGACATTTTAGTTTGGGGTTACTTTCTCCTTCATAAATAATTGTCATCCCCTTTGGGACCTGTTTTTGGTGTAATATTTTTAAAGCTTCACATAGTTTAGCGAAGGTTTGAAAAGTAGAGTCTTCTGCAAGGCGCCTTATGTATATGGAGATTTCATTTGGAATAGTGGTGGGTAGGTCCAACAAAACTACTTCTAAATTTCTTTGTCTGGATGTGGTAGTTGCAGTGGCCCTTAATTGTTCCAAGGTTAAATAATTGGGCCTATGAACCTTAGGTTGTGCCTTGTTTGGAGAAGGGGTTGTAATAGCCTGTGCATATGTCTTTTCATATTCTTGGGCCATTTCTGGCTGATATGTTTCCATGGGTGTTTTGCCTCCTGTTTTTAGTAGGGTGCTAATAAAGAAATTAGGCCCAATGACTGATCTGGCGGAATCAAAAGCATCTTCTAGTGAGTAGAAACCTCGAAATGAGGGATTTGCACAACCTTAGATAGCGATTGTAACTTCTTTCCAGTCATAATATACTTCTGCTTGAGAACCTGAGTAAACTACATAACAGGAGAACTTCTTTCCAACTAGTTTTAGTATTGTTGTTTGGAAGTAATTGGCCACAACATTGATTATGGCTATCTTGTATTTGGTTCCTCCAGGGATTGTGGGAATGCTCCATATGTTGTCAAGAAGACATGTTTGTATATGATCTAATTTTTCTCTAGCTGGAAAATGAAATTGTTCTCATAACGAGTGAATTGTTGAAGCTCTTGATTTCCAAATCTCATAGTTTTCAGTGTAAAAGTGTTGACTTTCTTTGATTATCCATGTTTACAAGATGAATGTCAAAGTTTAGTGTAATAATCAAGATAATGTATCTGCCAAAGAATTGTTACTTCCCTTAATGTGCTACCATTGGATGGTTAGTCCTTTGTTAATAATAGTATCTGTAAATTTCAAAGATCTTTTTGTACTAAGGCCTTTTCGAAGACTTTTAGTCTGTTGGCTATATTTTACAATAGCGTCACAGTCTGTTCTGACTGTGATTTCTTGTTTGCTACAAATAAAAAGTCTGAAAGCATCAAGGCAATAAATTACAGCTAAAATTTCATAATCTAAATAAGTCAGCCGACCCTTTTCTTTGTATTGTCCTGAAGCATACCTGCATAGTGCTTCTATATTTTAGGATCATATTTGTTGGTTTTTTTTGTGAAGGACACCTCCCCATCCTGTTTCACAGCCATCGGTTTCTATAATCAGATAGTTTGTATCAAGAGGTAATGTTAATTCAGGTAGGTTTTTGACCATATTTTTTATCTGTCTAACCAGTTCTAAATCTTGTTGTTTAAAATATTTTTGTCCTCTTTATGATGTTTTATTGTACACAGGTCCACTAATTTTTCCTTTATCTTTTAGATATTGCTTGGCATAGTTTAAAAGACCTAAAAAAGCTCTAAGAGTTTTTGCATCTTCCATTTTATCAGAAATTTTTTGGATTTTGGTAGTAATATGTGGTTGTAGGGATATCTTCCCTTATCCAATTTCGGCTCCTAGGAATTCAATATGGTTTACTACTAGTTTCATTTTACTTCTAGAAATAATTAATCCGTGAGTTTCAAATAAGTTGAAAAGAAGATGTTAATGTGCATAATGTTCTTCTTTTGTTTTAGAGAATACTAATACATCATATATCTCTATGTACACATGTACAGTTGGATAGATTTCTAAATATGTTATCCATTTTTCTTTGGAATATTTGTGGTGCTACTTTTAAATCAAAAGGCATTACTAGCCATTCAAAATGTCCTCCTGGACAGGAGAAAGTTGTCTATTCTACCGAGTCTGGATGCATTTTTATTTGCCAGAATCCATATTTCATATCAAACTTGGAATACCACTTTGAGTCTTGTATTTTATTTAATAGTTGATCTTTGTCTGGGACTTTATAATCATCTTCTTGACAGTTATCATTAAGTCATTTATAATTGAAAACCATTCGAGATTGCCCTCTTTTTTGTTCAGCTCTTTTATTTACTATGAAAGCAGAGCTTCTATATCTGGAGGTAGAACGTTGGATAGCTCCAAGTTTTAATAGTTGTTGAATGTGAGTTTTACATTCTTCAACTTCCCAGTTGGCATATTGCAATTCTTGTGCTTTTATGGTTAAGTTTGGGTTTAATATTGATAAATGGCAGTATATCTTATCTCTATCCCAATATTTAGTGGGGTTGTCCCCTACAATTTCTAGTTTTTCTAGCCTAGAAATTATATCATCTAGATTTTCTTATTTTGAGATAAATTGGATTAATGTTTTTGGTGATAAAAAGTCTTTTGGTATTTCTAGTGAATTGAAAAGATCCCCATCTAATAAGTTATCAAAGAGGTTATCTTCTTGAAGTTCTTGGAAAGCTAAGTTATAAATGGGTTGTTGGTATATTAGGTAGGAGCCTTTGCAAGTATTTTGGTCTTTACAATGACAATTTGTTTGACTATGTTTTTTTTTAGGGGGGGGGGGCGGGGGGGGGCGGACTAGTTTAGGTGGAGATAATGTTGATGGGGCATGAATATTTTGAGGGGCACCTCTATATTTTTTTATTGATGCTGAATAGTTAGAAACACAATAGGAGATACAATAGGAGTGGAGAGGAAAAGAGCATAATCTTTAATTAATAGGAGAGCACGGTCTGGTTGGACAAGAAAATTGAGTCTGAGTATTAAGTGGATATCTGAATGTGGTAAAGGTTTTATCTGTTGGAGTGTATACTAAAAGCCTAGCTTTTGTAAATATTTATTTTTGAAATAAAAGAATCACATTGGTCAATATGTACATTTATTTGTTAAATGTAATTGATCAATTAATTTATATTGTAGACAACATGGTGTGTGGTGTCACACACAGAAGATCATGTTGTTGGTTCTTTCTAAACTTATAAACAGTTGCTCACGACTAAGATGGAAAGGAACAAACCATTAGTATAGTCGTAGTGTAATTAAGTATTAGTTTATCTTGACTAATAAATTACACTGGTACACTCTAAGTGTATTGAGTAGGATCATTTTTGGTAAGTTCTTTTTGTACTGACTTTATAAAAGAACTAGACCTTGGTTATTATGGACGTGTGTGCTCTTAATCCTAATATAATAACATGCACATATATTTAGTATTTATTTCTTTAACTTATCAAAGGGTGAGATTTAGCTCGATAAATCAATAGGCCCGATAAGTTAGAAAATAATACTACTTATAGTGTGTTGTTGATTATAGAAGGAATCTGTGTCGTAGTTATCTAGGTTGAGAATGTCCCCAAGAGGAGCTCATAAGGATTGTCATGTTAAACCCTGTAGGTGGACTTAGTCCGATATGACGATGAAGTTGAGTGGTACTACTCTTAGAGCTAGATATTAATTAAGTGAGTTGTCAGTAACTTACTTAATTAGTGGGCATTCGTTATCTTAAACACAGGGAGACTAACACACTCATGATAAGAAGTAGCCCATAATGTAATTTGGGATTGGTGCGGTAGTGCGATAATAACTCTCTAGTGGAATGAGTTATTATCAATGAACTTGAGTTATGTGTTCGGGGCGAGCACGGGATACTCAAGCTCATCGGAAAGCTAAAACCAATTTCTCCTCTAGGTCCATATCATAGCCTCATTATAGCCTCAAGTCCATCCAAATGTAAGGCTCTTCTTGGTGTCCAAGAAGGGGGCCGGTCCAATGTTTGGTGACCAAGCAAGGGTCGGCCACATCCACTTCTATAGGGGGCCGGCCCATTTACTTGGTGACCAAGCATGTAGGGGCCGACCAAGATTAATTCAAATAGGAGGGGCGTTTTGAATTTTTAAAATCTTCTCTTTGTAGAAAACTACAAGTTTTAAAAGAGAGATTTTAAATTTAAAAAATTTTCTTTTTTGAATTAGGCCACATGTTTTAAAAGTGAATTTAAAAGTTTTAAAACTTTCCTTTTTTAACCATCTTCATGATTGAAGAAAAAAAGGAAGAGAAGTTTTAAAATTTAAATTTTCTATCACCATGTTAAAAAAAGAAATTTTATAAGAGAAGTTTTAAATTTTAAAACATGATTTTAATTTTTTAAAACTTTCCTTTTTTAACTCCCACTTTAGGAAATTAGGAAAGAGCTTGTAAAATTTTATAACTGCTTATAAAATTTTACTTAAAATTTTATTTTTCCTTTTTCCCTTGATGAGGTGGCTGGAATAAAAAAAATCATCACAAAATTAATGTTGGTGATTGATTCAATCAAGAGGAAAGAAAAGGAAAAATAAAAAGGAAAAAGGAAAAACTAGAGGATGATTTTATTTTTTGTAAAATGTTTTTCCTTATTTATCATGGTCAAGTAATATAAAAGAAGTGGTGAGGAGGCCTCATAAATAACAACTCTTATTCTCTTGATTGGAGATCTCTTGGTGGTCGGCCCTCTCTCTTCTCCCTTTCCCTTTGCTCTCTTCTCCTTGGTGGTGGTGGTGGCCGAATTTTAGAGGAAGAGGAAGAAAACTTTTGGGTTGTGTTCATCTTGGAGGATTGTCGCCCACACGATGTCCAAGGCGAGGCGAGGAATACGGCAGAAGATCTTGAGGTCGTTAGCATACAAAGAGAAGGTATAATTAGCAATTATTTTCCGCATCATGCTAGTTATTTCCTTTTGTAAGAATTTCAAACACAAGAGGCATTAGATCTAGTTTTTCGAATTAGTTTTTCGAGTTTGTGTTTTCTTCTTTTTCGAATTTGTGATTCGATTGTTCTTTTTGGTTAACCTAGAGTTATTTAAGGAAATTAAATATTAGCTTTCCTTAAAAGGCTTTGTCTAGGCGGTGGTGGTTGCTCCCATATCCAAGAAGGTCATGTGTCTCGCCATGCAATCCTGGAAGCCAATTTTGGAAATTAATATTTAATGGAATTAATAACATAGGTGGATTTGAATCAATAGTGTTAAGTTCCGCTTGCGATTCAAATCTAAACCATTAAGAACAGATAAGTTAAATTTGGAATCAATGATGTTAAGTTCCGTCTGTGATTCCTAATTTAACTTTTAAAGAACACAATAGGTTATTTAAGGAAAGGTTCGACACTTATATAAAAAAATTTTGTACAGTGGAATCGGTACGTTTTCCTAGGACTAACCAATATTATCCAGAGTTTAGATAGTGATAGGGGTGGACTAAAAGTATCACAGTTATTATAGAAGCGAAGGTGTATATTTGTAACAAACTTCGTACTGGTTAGGGTTTGACCATCAAACTGAGTACTTACCATTGGATGAGTAGAAGTCTTGATGAATGTAGAGGGCAAAACGGCTAGAAGGGTCTTTTCGTCAATTGTGGAGTTAGTAGCTCCACTATCCAAGAAGGCATGAAGAGTAAATTCATGACCATGGATATTAGCCAAACAGCGGACAAGGATGTCCATGATGTGGCAGATATTATAAACACTGGGTGTTTTAATAAATACCATGTCTAAGTTTTGTTGAGATTTAGTGACGACTATTTCTTTACCTTTATCTGCTTGGTGTATTATGTGGTTGGGCCTTTGGCCTAATTAATTTGATTTCATCTTCTAGGTTGTTAAGTCTAGTTTCTAAGACTGCAATTCTTGTTTCAAGAAGTATATTTCTTGGGGGTCATGAACTTATAGATGCTGGTATAGAAATATCGAAATTTTGTTCTAGGCAAAGTGTACAACATTGTTGTTTACATAAAGTGCACTTTCCTCTTTTGTCTATAGAAGGATAATAACCACAGAGAAAATAAGGTTCATTAGTAGTTCCTGATTTTAAAGTCCACTGATGTGGACAATCTGGGTATGTATCCAAAGTAGGTGATAATACCTGTCGAAGCATCATATCAAATGGTTGATATATATCTTCCCATTGTTCTTCTAAGTCATTTAAATCTTCTTGTAATATATCTGTAGGGAAATTATATTTATCTATTTTTCTTGGTAGCTGTAAGAAAGAATTTATTAATGTATAGTCTGAGGAAGATGGGACTGCTTCTATATCGTCAATGGATACTATTGAGTATATTGAATATGTGTCTGAAATGTCTAGTTGGATTTCTACTAGATCCATGTTTGTACTATTTATCAATTGGGCTTCTCTTGTGTAAAGGTTTTTCTTTGTAGGACAGGCTAAAGAAAAATGTCCTGGTTCGTGATAGGCGAAATATGTAATGGTGTTTGCATATGTTTTCTTAAGTTTAGACTGTGAGATATCAAAAAATTTAAATAAATAGGGTTATTTGAGAAATAGTCTTATAGAATTTTATGAAATTTTTAGAAATTTTCTGAAAATTTTTCGGAGCTCGTACGGAGGATTTTGAGGGGATCGATCGGCGGACGCGGATAAAACTTGTTTGGGATACCCGTTTAAGTGAGGAAATGATATATATATATATATATATATATATTCCCTTTTCTTTTATTCTTTTCCCCAAATCGCCGATCCACCCTCTCCACCCGAGCCTTTCTTCCTCTCCTTTCCCCGATCTCCCCTCTCTTCTTCCTCTCGTTCTCTCGCAGACGGATCTGTAGTGATCATCGACATCGCCGGAGGAGCTCGTTGCCGGAGCTTGCCAGAGATCAAACAAGGAGGTCGGTGTTGGTTAGTCCTAGGAAAACGTACCGATTCCACTGTACAAAAAATTTTTGTACAAGTGTCGAACCTTTCCTTAAATAACTTATTGTGTTCTTTAGAAGTTAAATTAGGAATCGCAGACGGAACTTAACATCATTGATTCCAAATTTAAATTATCTGTTCTTAATGGTTTAGATTTGAATCGCAAGCAAAACTTAACACTATTGATTCAAATCCACCTATGTTATTAATTCCATTAAATATTAATTTCCAAATTGGCTTCCAGGACTACATGGCGAGGCACATGACCTTCTTGGATATGGGAGCAACCACCACCGCCTAGACAAAGCCTTTTAAGGAAAGTTAATATTTAATTTCCTTAAATAACTCTAGGTTAACCAAAAAGAACAATCGAATCAAAAATTCGAAAAAGAAGAAAACACAAACTCGAAAAACTAATTCAAAAAACTAGATCTAATGCCTCTTGTGTTTGGAATTCTTATAAAAAGAAATAACTAGCATGATGCGGAAAACAATTGCTAATTATACCTTCTCTTTGTAAACTAATGACCTCGAGATCTTCTGCCGTATTCCTCTCCTCGCCTTGGATGTCGTGTGGGCGACGATCCTCCAAGATGAACACCACCCAAAAGCTTCCTTCCTCTTCCTCTAAAATCCGGCCACCACCACCACCAAGGAGAAGAGAGCAAGGGAAAGGAGAAGAAGAAGGGGTCGGCCACACCAAGATCTCCAAGTAAGAGAATAAGAATTGTTATGTCTCATGAAGCTCCTCACCCCTTCTTTTATAATACTTGCCCAAGGCAAATAAGGGAAGAATTTTTACAAAAATTAAAATCTTCCTCTAGCTTTTCATTTTCCCTTTTAATTTTCCTTTTCTTTCCTCTTGATTAAATCAATCACCAAAAATAAATTTGATGATTTTATTTTTTTTAACATGGCCGACCACATTGCTTGGGCACCAAGCAAGGGTGGTCGACCCCTATAAGAGGAAGGAAATAATTTTTTTTATAAAATTTTACAAGAAGAAAAACTCTTATAAAATTTTACAAGTTCTCTTTCCTAAAGTAAGAGTTAAAAAAGGAAAGTTCTAAAAATTAAAATCATGTTTTAAAATTTAAAACTTCTCTTCAAAAATTCCCTTTTTTTAACATGAATAGAAAATTTTAAATTTTTTTTTAAACTTCTCTTCCTTTTTTCTAAAACTATGAGGATGGTTAAAAGAGGAAAGTTTTAAAACTTTTAAAACTCTCTATTAAAACATGTGGCTTAATTCAAATAAGGAAAGTTTTAAAAATTAAAATCTCTCTTTTAAAACTTATAGTTTTCTACAAAGAGAAGATTTTAAAAAATTCAAAACACCCCTCCTTGTTTGAATTATTGTGGTCGACCTGTACATGCTTGGTCACCAAGCAAAGGGTCGGCCCCTATAGAAGAGGATGTGGCCAGCCCTTGCTTAGTCACCAAGCAATAGACCGACCCCCTTCTTGTACACCAAGAAGAGCCTTACATTTAAATGGACTTGAGGCTATAATGAGGCTACGATAGGGACCTAGAGGAGAAATTGGTTTTAGCCTTCCGATGAGCTTGAGTATCCCGTGTTCGCCCCGAACACACAACTCAAATTCATCGATAATAACTCATTCCACTAGAGAGTTATTATCGCACTACCGCACCAATCCCAAATTATATTATGGGCTCCTTCTTATCATGAGTGTGTTAGTCTCCCTGTGTTTAAGATAACAAATGTCCACTAATTAAGTAAGTTACTGACAACTCACTTAATTAATATCTATCTCCAAGAGTAGTACCACTCAACCTCATTGTCATGTCGGACTAAGTCCACCTGCAGGGTTTAACATGACAATCCTTATGAGCTCCTCTTGGGGACATTCTCAACCTAGATAACTAGGACACAGATTCCTTCTATAATCAACAACACACACTATAAGTAATATCATTTCCCAACTTATCGAGCATATTGATTTATCGAGCTAAACCTCACCCTTTGATAAGTCAAAGAAATAAATATTAAATATATGTGTTTGTTATTATATTAGGATTAAGAGCACAGACTTCCTTAATAACTAAGGTCTAGTTCTTTTATTAAGTCAATACAAAAAGAACTTACCTAAATCGTCCTACTCAATACACTTAGAGTGTACCAGTGTAATTTATTAATCAAGATAAACTAATACTTAATTATATTACGACTATTCCGATGGTTTGTTCCTTTACATCTTAGTCATGAGCAACTGTTTATAATTTATAAAGAATCGACAACATGATCTTCTGAGTGTGACACCACACACCATGTTATCTACTTATATAAATTAATTGAACAATTATATTTAACAAATATATATAGATATTGACCAATGTGATTCTTTTGTTTCAAAAATAAATATTTACAAAAGCTAGGCTTTTAGTATACACTCCAACAGTCGGGCCTTCCTTCCTTTTGATTCTGCCAACCTTTCTTCCCCGATCGATGCCACTAGATCTAGCCGATCCACCGATCGCCGGTGTGAAGAGACAATTAGGGCTCTGAGGGTAAGCTGGTTTTGATTCCTCCTCTTCTTTGGATTTTCTCCGATCTGTGCCCTAGCACTATCTGCAATTTCCCGATCTCTTCTCTAGCTGACGGCGAGGTGCACAAGGTTGCCCTAGCAACGATCTTGGAGGTAGGCGATTAATTGGGTTTTTGTTTGGATTAGTGATCTCTATTCTTGGTCCTCATCCTCTTTGTGGCTGATTTAGGTCACAGGATTGGTGTGTTGAATTGTTGATCTCTTCTCTTGATCTGATCCAGTGAGGTGAGGTTCTCGTGAGGTGAATCCATCAGAGAGGTTCGGTAGGCTGTGAGGTTCTGTTCTGTTCTGTGGGGTTGTTCTTGATTTCAACAACAATACCATCCAATAGCTAGCCTTGTTCCAACAGCAACTACGACTGTGAATTGAGGTAAGATCGATGTTATGAATTTGATACATGTTGTAGGTAATTGATCTTAGTTGTAGATCATAGTGTAATTTGATTATTTTAGATGGTTATGCATGTTGTAGATGAATTATACTAGATGAATTAGGTTTTTATGTAGATTTAGGTATGATTTGGATTACATGATCATGTGTAGATTTGAATTAGGGTTATGCTTGAATTATGATTAGATTTAATTGCTTAGATTTAATCTAATGGAATGATTAGGGTTAAGGCAATTAACCCTAGTCAAATATTGGATTTAATTTAAGTCTAGATTTCTAATCTAATTGGTGATTAGGGATTAGGTAACTAATCCTAATTGACCGTTAGATTTATTTAGGTAAGATGTGATTGGGTTGATTAGGATTTTGCCTTAATTTAGTATTAGGGGTTTTATTTAGCTATTCTTTTAGATTTAGCTAAATAAAATAAATATATATATTGTTTGACGCAGGACTTTGATTCGAGACGGGCGTCTCGACTTTGGATTGTTTGATTGGACCCTATATTTGAGGTGCGTACCCTTTGACTTATCTTTTCGATATTGTCTTATGATATATATAGTGTATATATATAACTAGTGGTAATTGATAGTTTAGCACTTTCCCTGGTCTTAGCTTAGTTGATACCTGCTACATGCTTCTATTGTTATTTGTTCTACATTAGACTAGTATGCTATTTATCTTCTGTCATGTGTATATTTGTTTATAGAGATAGATACTTGTAGTGCTTCTCTATACTGGATTAGTTGCTAAATATACTGGATATGTGTTTTTGGATTTATGTTGCTTATGTCATTGTTATATATGCGCTTATCTTTTTGGCACCTACATATATGGAGGAGGTTATGTTCAAGTATGACATACAGTAGCTGCATGCACCATATCGCATGATTGCATGCTAGGCGATTGACGATTCCATTATTGTTGAGCTCGTCGGCCGGCTACATGGGCCTGCACACAACGTGTCCACTGTATGGGTAGTGACATAGCACTCAGGGTGTGTATGGCAGTTGCCTAGCGATGCTCCGCTGGTCCACTCATGGGTAGTGTGACTGCAGTGTGGTAGCACGTAGGGGTCCCTCCCCGTCATCGTGTACCTGGAGATGAGAGCATTGCGCTCCCTCACTATGATTTGAGGTAGGAGGATAGGTGTACTCCGACAGCATCCCATCCACTCGGTCACTCATCAAGGGTAGTGAAGGCAGAGTACACGGTGTCACAACCCTACCCACTCGGTCTCACCATAGCGTGTGAGATGACTGACTAGCGTTAGGGGTGACCATGTCATATTGCATCATATGCACAGATTGCATTTATTATGATTGTTGCATATTGGATGATGCATTTTGGTGACTGCATATGATTGACATGCATACAGGATACATTCCTTTTACTCTGACTATTTTTACCTGTGTATGTTCACAGTTACAGCTCAGAGGATTTGCAGGTGAGTACAGTTTATTTCAGTTATGCATTTCTTATTATTCTTGCTGTAAATTGTATTACATGATTCTTGTTAGTTACTACAGTTTATTTAGCTATGCATACCTGTTATACTGTTAGGAGACTGTACTATAGTTTCTATGGTTTAGGAGACTGTACTATAGGTTAATGCTGGTGGTTATATGTTGTTGTACATATCTATAGGTTACCTGCAGAGTTCATTGAAATCACCCCTTTGTTATTACCATTTCAGGTTGAAGCTGTCGGGAGATTCTAGTCGCTAGCCCCTCCCCATTGTCGTGAGGATTTCTTGTTGTTGATTTTTGTGATTGTTTCTATGTATATACCAGTGATGTGGGTTTTGTATTGTGGACTTTATGTTGAACATTCGGGTTTGCTACTTTTGTTTTCCGCTGCGGATATTTTTTCATTACTTCGTGGATTTTGTTTTTCTTCGTTGTAGTGGAGTAGGATGTTTTACATATATCTACGATGATTTTATATCGTCTTTCTTTTTGTGGATTGTTCATATTAAATTGTGTGGAATGTTGATATAAACTGCGTGGTTTGTTGATTATTTGTATAGTATTATTCCGGCTATGTGGGCCGATGTATGGATATATGTATTCTGGATTCATATTATCACCCGAACAGGAGAGATGCTGTCGAAATTTCTTCAGGCAGGGACTACTTGAAGCGTGACAATATTTTTGGTATTAGAGCAAAGTTTTGCGATACCTACTTGTCGTGTTTCGGATTTACGATGCTTACTTTCGTGAGCATTTTTTAGTATTTTCGGATTTTCGTCGATTTTCTCATTTCGGAATTCCGAGGTATTTTGACGAGGTTTTATTGGGGTCTAAGTGGCGACAGGACATCTCCAGACAACAAATAGGTAAATTAGTTAATTTTATAATTCTTATACTTGTAGTGATATCTGGGTAACATTTTTTTACAGATATGACACATACACGTGCACCGGTACCGAGACGTGGCAGACCATATAAGATGGCGATAGATTCCCCTGAGACAGAGTCTCCTGAGAGGTCTGCTAGGGTCGAGCCTATCCGTCAGGGACACACTCCTCAGGACATGGTGAGTACGTCGGGTCCTCAGATCCCGACAGTTCCGACTTCAGAGGTATCTACCTCGACTGTACCACCAGTGGTACCACCGTCGGCACATCCAGCACCTCCCCCATCAGTAGTACCCGCAGTATACCCAGCACTATCTCTGGCTATGCATGCTACTGTGTACTCGACACCACAGATATCTGTTCCGATTACTACATACTCGGCACCAGTACTAGCAGTATCGATTGCTCCTTACCCGGTACCATCCACTGTACCTTCAGTGGCCCCTACGTATGTTTACTCAGCAGTTCCACCATCAATACTACCCATAGAAGCAGCTTCAGTGGTTCTGCCTAGTTCCTCAGCGATCCCCACTTATATAGTTGCGACACGCGCACGGATTCCAGCCTTGGCAGTCGGTGAAAAGTCGATTCACATTGTTCCGTGGCGAGACTGATCCGAGCATAGCTCAGTCTTGGATAGAGACTATGGAGCGGACATTCTTTTATATGGCCTGCTCCGAGTGGGAGAAGGTTGAGCTGGCTTCTTTCCAATTATGAGACGGGGCAGAGATCTGGTTGGGCACTCAACGCTCGATTATAGGCGAGCAGCATATTACCTGTGCAAGATTTAGGGAGGCATTCGAGAGTTAGTATTTTCTCTGAGCATATCAGATGACACGTCGATAGGATTTTCTGAGTCTTCAGTAGAATAACCGCTCAGTAATGGAATATAATGCCAAATTTAATCGGTTAGTCAGATTCTGTCCTGAGTTGGTTGCTGAGGACAGATCTCGTATACTTCAGTTTATCTAGGGACTGGACGGGCATCTTCAGGTGAAGATTTTCGGTTTTGGTAGTTTGCATTCCTTTATATCTTGTGCATTTATGAGGTAGATTGGTAGACTACCTACCCATATACCACGGCGACTGACCGTCTCCTTACCATCTTGTGATACATTGGATGTTGTAGGTGCAGTGGAGGCCAGCAAGAGGGGATGAATTGCCTGAAAAATTAAAGTATACCCTCCTCGGATTTTTCAACTCAAAAGTGCAATAGCAATAATAAAATCACAGAAATAAAGAAAAAGAAATTAAACAGAGACTCAGCAGTTAACCTGGTTACAACCAAGACGGTTGTTAATCCAGGGCGATGAAAAGCGCACTAGAAAAAGTCTCCTTTACTGAAGGCGGAGAAGCCTTTTACACACTAACAGCTCAGAACTATTACTAGGAATGAATACATAGTTGATTAAACAAGTGATATTTAATTCCTAGGTCTAGGGGTCCTTTTATAGCCCCTGAAAACTCTATCTCGTAGGTCTAAGGCGCCTCCAACAGAGGTCCAAGGCGCCTCCAATGAGTTGTTCGGATAGAACTCTATCTAAACCTCAACGATCATTTTGACCTGGCTCAAGGCGCCTCCAACAAGCAATGAAGGCACCTTCAATGTTGAAGGCGCCTTCAATGCATGTTTAAGGCGCCTTCAAGGTTCCTGCTATAAATACCTTCCTGCTTGCATGGTATAAATAGTTTCCAGCCTCTTTTGACTCATTTTCTTCTTCGCTTGGGTTTCCGAAGCTCCATTTTCTTGGGAGATTTCGGCCAACCAAAATAGGGCTCACCCGAACCCAATTTCCTGGCTTAACATCCCTCGAACGCCGCGCACATTCTTCTCACCCACTGGTGTACTCTTCCACAGCTCTCTCGTCCTTCGGACGCACCGAGCCCGTCGACTCCCTTCCCGTGTCGTCCTTCTCTCTAGCTACGTCTTCCGCTCGACTTTTTGCGCTCCTAAGCTCCTACACACTCAGACACAGGGATCAAACAGAAAGCAGGACCTAACCAAATTGGTTGATCACATCAAAACATCCACAGGGATCAACAATCACCCTCTTTTTGATGTGCATCAACCCAAGTTCAAGTTAGGGTAAAAATAGACAAATAGTAATTTTAAAGAAAATTACTAAACTAACATGTTAAGCATAAATTTGCAATAAATAAAATTACAACTATTTAATTAAGAGTTAAATAGAATTTTTCAAAAATATTTTTAAAACTCAGAGTTTAAACTCTCTCCCCCTAAACTTGTACCTATCTCTCCCCCTTTGATCACAGCAAAAACGGGATAATAATAAGAGAATATGAATTTTTAGAATTTTCAAAAAAAAAATTCTATGTAAACTGAATTTTTAGAATTTTCAAAAAAAATTCCTAAGTAACATAAATTTTTGGAATTTTCCAGAAAAAAATTTCTAAGTAAACTGAATTTTTAGAATTTTCCAAAAAAAAATTCTAAGTAAAATGAATTTTTAGAATTTTCCAGAAAAAATTTCTAAATGAAATGAATTTTTTGAATTTTTCAAAAAAACATTCTAAGCAAAAATGAATTTTTAGAATTTTCCAAGAAAATATTTGAAAAACTTTCAAAGCACTATGTAATTTTAGTTTTAATGCTTTTTCATAAAGTTAATTAAATATTTTATTTCAATATTTCAGCTTCCAGGTCGTGGCGAGACACTAGGCCTTCTTGGTTATTGGAGCAACAACCACTTCCTTAGACAAAGGCTCATAAAGAAATTTAACGTTTAACTTTCTTGCTGAAATCTTTAAAAATAAGAGAAATTTATTCTAATAAAGCTTTTGGAACCCAATAGAGATTTCTTCCTACTAGATTAATCAGAAACTTAGTGGGTACATAATTCTTGGAAATTTTCCTGAGTTGACCCTATGCATTCTTATATACCAATTCAATTTTTCATAAATCTTAAGTTTTGATTTTTGAAAAACATTTGTTTTAAAACATGCATCAGTCTTCGATTTTTCAATTTCATCTTTCAATTTTGCATTCTCTAATTTCAAATGTTCATTTTCCTTTTCTAATTTATCTAACTCTTTAGAAAGGGCTTTGATAAACCGAAAGGACTGAGTAGGGGTAAGATTATGCACTTGACTTACCTGACTTGGTGATGCTCCCCTTTCACTGCAGCATTCTTCCTCTGATGTTTCTCCTCTTTCATTTATGCTCATTTATGAACTTGACTCTTCTTCTAGCTGATGGTTAGCCATTAGTGTTAACCCCGAGAATTCTTCGACGTCTGATTCGGAGGATGAGTCTTACCATAAGGCTTTCAGGTTCTTGTGTTTGGAGGATTCTGGCTTCTTGTACTTTACCTTTTCCTTCTCTTTCTGCTTGCTCTTCAATTTCGGGTAGTCATCCTTGATGTGCCCTTCTTCGTTGCAATTGTAGCAATGGACTGTCCTATTTTGATGATGTTTACTCGACTGCGATCTAAATTTGTTAGATTTAAAAAACTTATTAAATCATCTTACCATTAACGTAGCTTTGGATTCGTCGATAGAGGCTTCGGAGTTAGAACCGTTTATTCTTGCCTTTAGGGCAATGTTCTAACTAGTCTTCTCTACTCCATTGGGCTCTGCAACTCGAGATTCGTGAAGTTCAAAAGTAGAAAATAAATTTTCTAAAGTACTTACCTCGAAGTCCTTAGAGATGTAGTATGCATCTACTAAGGACGCCCATTCTGGAGTTCTGGGGAAGGCGTTGAGCGCGTACCGGATCGAGTCCCGGTTCGTTACTTCTTCTCCAAGGTTGCTTAATTGAGTTATTAGCTCCTTAATCCTTGCTTGGAGTTTCACTATCTTCTCGCCGTTGTTCATTCGAAGGTTCGTTAACTGAGTCCGGAGGATGTCGCGCCTCGCTAACTTTGCTTCTGAGGTACCTTCGTGAAGCTCCAGGAATTTTTCCCAGAGGTCTTTGGCGGAGTCGTAGCTTCCGATCCGACTTACCTCATGGGGCGGTAGTGCTGGTTGCTACTCGGAAAACCTAGAGGTTCCACTATACAAAAATTTTGTACAAAGGTCTGAACCTTTTCCTAGCTACCATGTGTTCTTTTAAATTAAATTTTGGATCGCCTGCGGAACTTAACACGTTTGATCCAAAACTTAATCTATTTGTTCTTTTAGGTTTTGACTTGGATCTCCTGTGGAACTTAACACGTTCGACCCAAATCACCTTAAGTTATTAATTCCATTAAATATTAATTTCCATAATTGGTTCCCAGTACTGACGTGGCGAGGCACACGGCCTTCTTGGATATGGGAGCAACCACCACCGACTAGACAAAACCTTTTATAGAAAGCTAATATTTAATTTCCTAAAATAACTTTAGGTTAACCGAAAAGAACAATCAAATCACAAGGAAAAGAAAAAACAAAAGAACACAACATCGAAAAACATATTCGAAATTCTAGAATCGTAAGCCTCTTGTATTTGGTATTATTTCCATAAATAACTAGTATGATGCGGAAAGAAAAATTACTAGTTATACCTTGTAGAAAAACCTCATGATCTTCTACCATATTCCTCTTCTAACCTCGGACGTTGTGTGGGCAACGATCTTCCGAGATGAGAAACCACCAAGCACCTTCTTCTTCTCCTAGCTAGGTTCGGCCAACACAAAGAAGCTTCACCAAGGACGAAGAACAAAACACCAACCAAGCTCCAAGGGATACAAGCTTTCTCTCCTTCTTCTTCTTCTTCTCCAAGTAGTATCCGGCTACCACAAGAACTCCAAGCAAGAGATAAGTTTCGGCCACCACAAAAGAGGAAGAAAGGAAGAGGATGGCCGGCCACAATAATATTCTTCAAGGATGAATAATTTCGGCCACCACCAATGCTCCAAGGGATGCTAGAGATGAGACTTGCTTTCTCTCCTTCTTCTCCTTCCTTGATCCGGCCACAAACAAAAGCTCCACCAAGAAGATAGGTTTCGGCCAACAAGAGGAGAAGAGAGAAAGGGAAGGGCCGGCCATCACACCAAGGAAAAGAGAGAGAAAAATAATAGAGGTTGTTCACCATGAAGGCACCCCTATCCCTTCTTTTATATTCCTTGGCTTTGGCAAATAAGGAAATTTATTTATAATAAAATTTCCTTAACTTTCCTTGACAACAATTAATTAAGAAAAAATTAAATAAATTTTCCTAATTAATTGTATGTGGCCGGCCACCTCATGTAGAACAAATAGGATAATTTTAATCAACAATTAAAACTTCCTTTTTTGTCTTTGGAAATTTTAAAAAATAAAATTTCCTTTTTAAAATCCCTTCATGGTTGATAAAAATAAATTTCTATAATTTTAATTTTCAACATGTGAATAATTTTTCAGAGAGAAAAAATAAAATATCTTTCCAATCTACAAATAAGGAAAGAGATCTAATCTCTTTCTTTTAATCTTTTTGTAGATCTTTTTAAAGAGAGATATTTTAATTTTAATTCTCTGTAATAAATTATATCTTCCACATAATAAAAATTAAAATTAAAATTCTTTTTAATTTAATGGGGGCCGCCACCTAAGCTTGGGCCACCCATGAACCAAGGCTTGGCCGGCCCTAGCTTGAACCACAAGCTAGCTTGGCCGGCCCCTTTCTCATGGGTATGAAGGTGGGTATAGGTGGGTATAGTACTCTATAAATAAGAGGCTACGATAGGGACCGAGAGGAGGAATTGGTTTTGGTCTCCCGATAAAATTAAGCATCCCGTGTTCGCCCCGAACACACAACTTAATTTTATCAATAATAATTCATTCCACTAGAGAACTATTATTGAACTACCGCACCAATCCCAAATTACATTTTTGGGCTCCTTCTTATTATGAGTGTGTTAGTCTCCCTGTGTTTAAGATAACAAATGTCCACTAATTAAGTAAGTTACTGACAACTCACTTAATTAATATCTAGTTCCAAGAGTAGTACCACTCAACCTTATCATCATGTCGGACTAAGTCCACCTGCAGGGTTTAACATGACAATCCTTATGAGCTCCTCTTGAGGACATTATCAACCTAGTATCTCTAGGACACAGTTTCCTTTTATAATCAACAACACACACTATAAGTGATACCATTTCCCAACTTATCGGGCTTATTGATTTATCGAACTAAATCTCACCCATTGATAAATTAAAGAAATAAATATCAAATATATGTGCTTGTTATTATATTAGGATTAAGAGCACACACTTCCATAATAACCGAGGTCTTTGTTTCTTTATAAAGTCAGTATAAAAGAAACGACCTCAAATGGTCCTATTCAATACACTCTGAGTGTAATAGTGTAATTATGCAGTCAAGATAAACTGATACCTAATTACACTACGACCTTCCAATGGTTTGTTCCTTTCCATTATGGTCGTGAGCTACTGTTTATAATTTATAAGATACTGATAACATGATCCTCTGTGTGTGACACCACACACCATGTTATCTACAATATAAATTAATTGAACAACTACATTTATCACAAATGTAGACATTTGACCAATGTGATTCTTATTTCTAGATAAATGTTTATACCAAAAGCTAGGCTTTTAGTATACACTCTAACAATCTCCCACTTATACTAAAAGACTAAGCTGCCATATCTGCTGCCATACATCTGATTCCCATCCCTTCAACATGCCCATCAAAAGCTCTTGCCTTAAGGACCTTAGTGAAAGGATCTATAGGTCATCACCTGATGCAATCTAGGCGGCAACAACTTCTCCTCGTTTATACGATTCCTCGTATTGGGTGATACTTGCGCTCTATTGTGTTTACTTGCCTTATAGACTTATGGTTTCTTCAAGTTTGCTACTGCACCAATAAATTGTAATAATTTTTGGACAAACCAGAAATCATATCTAAGTCTATCTTGAGGTTATTGAGTCATTCAGCTTTTATGGCTACCTCAGAGGCTTGCCATATACTAAGCTTCTATGGTGGAGTCCAGAAAAACACCTATGCTTATCACTCTTCCATAGTTATGACTTTACCTCCTAAAGTAAACACAAAACCCCGAGGTTGACTTATTATTGTCCCTATCCGATTGGAAGTCAAAATCCATGCAACCCACAAGGACCAAATTAACTGCCTTGTAAGCTAGCATATAATCTAGAGTGCCTCTAAGGTACTACAATATATGCTTTACTGCAGTCCACTGTCCTTGTCCAGGGTTACTTCGATATCTGCTAACTATGCCCTTGGCAAAACAGATTTCTGATCTCGTGCATAGCATACATTAGGCTTCCGACAGCCGAAGCATAAAGAACTGCCTTTATTTCCTTTATCTCCTTTGATGTCTACAGAGACATATCTTTAGATAAAGTTACTCCATCCTGAAAAGGTAAGAAACCTTTCTTGGAGTTTTGCATGCTTTAAAACGAACAAGGATTTTTCCGATGTATGAAGCTTGGGATAAGTAAAATATTCTTTTCTTGTGATCCCTTATTACTTTGATCCCAAGAATATATACATTCTCCCAAGTCCTTCATATCGAATTGTTTGGACAACCATACCCTTACTTCTGACAACACTTTGATATTGTTTTCAACTACCAAAAATGTTATCTGCGTATAGTACAAGAAATACCACCACGTTTCCATCACACCTTTTGTATACACAAGACTTATCCGGTTACTAAATAAATCCATAGGTCTGGATTACTTTGATAAACCGGATGTTCCAAGACCTTGAAGCTTTGCCTCAGTCCATAAACTGATTGAGCTTGCACACAAGATGCTCTTTGCTCTTTGCAATGAACCCTTCTGGTTGCTTTATATGGATGCTTTCTTCAAGACTTCCATTTAAGGAATGTTGTCTTGACATCCACTTGCCAGATAAAAGAATCCGGATAGACTTAAGCATGGCTACCAGTGAAAAAGTTTCCTTTTTCATCAAGTCTTGCTTTGAAAGTTTCTACCTTTCTGTCTATCCATCTTTTCCTATTGTAGACTTTTTTATACCCAAAGGCTTTTACACCACTTGGTGGTTCTACAAGCTTCCAGATTTTATTAGAATACATATATTCTAATTCTATTATTCATTACTCTTTGCCAAGATGCTGCATATTTATCTTGGAGTGCTTCGTCATATGTCCGGAGATCAGGTTCATGTCCTTCAGGGATCGAGTTCAAAAACTCTCCCAAAACATGAATCTTTTAAGGTTGCTTAACAACCCTCCCACTACGACAAGGCATTTTCTGCAATTGTGTATCATTTGTGATACGTGTTGCAGTTTTCTTGTGGTATCTCATCTTGTACAGTTGGTACTAGTTTAGACATGTCTTTTATTATTTCCTTAAGAACAAATTTTCTTATGGGCACATGATTTATTACATAGTCCTTTTCTAAAAAATGATCATTGATGCTAATAATGACCTTCTGATTTTTAAGACTATAAATCTACTTTTGTTTATCTAG
Organism: Zingiber officinale; assembly: GCF_018446385.1. Taxonomy (NCBI): domain Eukaryota; kingdom Viridiplantae; phylum Streptophyta; class Magnoliopsida; order Zingiberales; family Zingiberaceae; genus Zingiber; species Zingiber officinale. The sequence goes on from NC_055988.1 coordinate 84,145,268, forward strand.
GATAACTTACAAACAAGTGAACTCCTATCCAACTTATTATTATCTCTCTTTAACATATGTGCTGGATTACCCGAATCCAAATATGCTTCAAAATAGGCTTACGCCTATTCAGCAATTCTATATGAGTAGAGAGTTCTAGCTTGGAAGGTACTATGTTCACTTTCGTTTTCAGAGTTTTATCCTTAAAACAAATTTGGTAATTTTCTGAATAACTCATCATCTATCTAATTATTCCATAAGAGTCCTTTACCTTCTTTCTACTACACCATTCTGTTGGGGTGTACCAGATGCAGTTAGTTGGGATTGAAATCCAACTACTGATAAGTGACTCCTAAAATCTCTCAAGAGGTACTTGCCACTACGATCTTCCATAGTGACTTTTTACTTTAACATTTCTCCGCATCAACCTTGTACTCTTTGAACTAATCAAAGTACTTAGTCTTGCGGTACATTAAGTAAATTTATTTGTATCTTGAATAGTTGTCTATAAAATAGACAAAATATTCAATACTACCTCTTGTCTGGATAGTCATAGGATCACACAAATCAGAATGAACCGATTTCAACATATCTTTGACTCCATACCCCTTGGACTTAAAAGCTTCTTGGTTATTTTCCTTCCAAGTAAGACTCGCAGGTTGGAAATATTTCCACTACCAATGAACCCAAAAGTTCATTAGCTACCAATGAATCCTACTCAAGTATAACCTAGCTTTTAGATGCCAAAGATATAATTGGTTCATTTCCGAAGGTTGCTTTCTCTTAAAATTAGAAGATGTGTTACTAATTTCCATTTGTTGCATCGTGAGAGTTATTGAATTATAAATTGTCAACCATCATACCAGAATAGATAACTTCCCTATTTTTCTTGATAACAACTTTGTTATCAAAATAGACACAATATCTATAATAGTTTAGAAACTGAAATCAGGTTCTTTCTAAACTTGGTACGTAAAGACAATTACTTAAAATCCAAATTTTATTCTTATCAAAAGATAAACATCTCCCACTGCAACAGCTACCACTTTTACAGTAGTGCCCATGTGGATGGTGATTTACCTTTCATTTAGTTGTCGGGTTTCCTGGAACCCTGCAATGAATTGCAGACATGATTAATGGCATCTTGTATCTACACTCCAGGTTCTGGTAGATAACACCACTAGACATGTTTCAACTAATGAATTAAATACACCTAAATTGTTCTTAGTTCTAAGAAGACAGTCTACCTTAATGTCCAAGTCCTATTTCCAATCATTACAATTGGGACTACTAAGTCTTTTTCTATAGTATGACTACTAGGGATTGACAAACATCCTAAGAATCACAAAAATATTTGGTCAAGATCAACTCCTTAAAATCTCCATGAATTTTGTGTATACAAAATCGAAGAGGAGATTTTATTCATTAATTTTATTATCTCGTCAACTTTACTTTATGACGAATAAAATTAATAGTTGATCTGTCTTTGATCAAATATTTGGTCAAAACTCTTTGAATTTAAAATAACATTGATTCCTCAAACAATATTATTTAAATTCACCAACACCTCAAACACCGTGAATTTTGCATGCCACGTTAGTGTGAACGTATACAAATTCATTATTCGTAAGAGGAGGGTTTTACCCATTGACTATCTTGTCAATATAACTTTTTGACAAATAAAATTACCTCAAACATCATGAATCTTGTATGTCACGTTAGTGTGGACGTATACAAATTCAAACATTTGTAAGAGGGGTTTATTAATTTTATTATATTGCCAATCTAGTTTTATGACAAATCAATAGTTGGTTTCCCTTTGGTCACACAAGTGATAGTAGTGACTCCGTTGGGGAGGATACTATAAAATGTGTCTAAGTGTATACCATTACTTGACACTAAGTCCATTAATAAGATTATGCCCCTTCCGTTGGGGAAGATCACACGCTCTTAATTAACTTCCTATAGTCATCCAAAAATGGAAGTCTGTTCTAGTGATCCACAAACAAGCTCATCCGTTATGGAGGAAGGCACTCAGAGCCAACGCGCAAGCTTGTTTGCATCACTTACAAACCAGTAATGGAGACCATGGGATTTACTTAAAAATCCCTCTCCCACTTAGTTATTTATAAATGAGGAATTTTAACTATGCTAGCCTACTAAACTTGTAAACTAACATGCACACACAGCACAATATAAAAGCAATAAATAGAAAATCTAATTTTCAACTATTATGGCTTTTATCTCTAGTTGTCCTCCGTGTGTTGTCATCCCAAGCTGCTGCCATATTTGGCCACCGCCACCAGGTCTAGTTGTCGCATCCATCTTGCTCCTAGTTCCGCTGCGCCTCTGGTCCTTAGAAGGTTCCACGCTTTGCAAGATTTGATCCGCGACATAAATAGAATTTTACATTTTGATCCTATATTCCATAAAAGGAATGTACATGTATCTAGATCAAAAATAAAATCCTAATAAAACTAAATACAGCTCCTGCTGTATTTTAATACAATCATGCACACACATATAAATGCCCTTGACATGTCCAAGGGTCCAATCACACACATAATAACTAAAAGCCATAATAGTTGGATCCTGCATCCACAAAGTTAGCACATCCTACTATTAACCTGCCTAAATTATGTATGACATGTGCATAATTAAACTAATACCAAATACACAGAGGCAAAACCCTAGCTCTGATACCAATTGTTGGTTGCTACTCGAAAAACCTAGAGGTTCCACTGTACAAAAATTTTGTACAAAGGTCTGAACCTTTTCCTAGCTACCATGTGTTCTTTTAAATTAAATTTTGGATCGCCTGCGGAACTTAACACGTTTGATCCAAAACTTAATCTATTTGTTCTTTTAGGTTTTGACTTGGATCTCCTGCGGAACTTAACACGTTCGACCCAAATCACCTTAAGTTATTAATTTCATTAAATATTAATTTCCATAATTGGTTCCCAGTACTGACGTGGCGAGGCACACGGCCTTCTTGGATATGGGAGCAACCACCACCGACTAGACAAAACCTTTTATAGAAAGCTAATATTTAATTTCCTAAAATAACTTTAGGTTAACCGAAAAGAACAATCAAATCACAAGGAAAAGAAAAAACAAAAGAACACAACATCGAAAAACATATTCGAAATTCTAGAATCGTAAGCCTCTTGTATTTGGTATTATTTCCATAAATAACTAGTATGATGCGGAAAGAAAAATTACTAGTTATACCTTGTAGAAAAACCTCTTGATCTTCTACCGTATTCCTCTTCTAACCTCGGACGTTGTGTGGGCAACGATCTTCCGAGATGAGAAACCACCAAGCACCTTCTTCTTCTCCTAGCTAGGTTCGGCCAACACAAAGAAGCTTCACCAAGGACGAAGAACAAAACACCAACCAAGCTCCAAGGGATACAAGCTTTCTCTCCTTCTTCTTCTTCTTCTCCAAGTAGTATCCGGCTACCACAAGAACTCCAAGCAAGAGATAAGTTTCGGCCACCACAAAAGAGGAAGAAAGGAAGAGGATGGCCGGCCACAATAATATTCTTCAAGGATGAATAATTTCGGCCACCACCAATGCTCCAAGGGATGCTAGAGATGAGACTTGCTTTCTCTCCTTCTTCTCCTTCCTTGATCCGGCCACAAACAAAAGCTCCACCAAGAAGATAGGTTTTGGCCAACAAGAGGAGAAGAGAGAAAGGGAAGGGCCGGCCATCACACCAAGGAAAAGAGAGAGAAAAATAATAGAGGTTGTTCACCATGAAGGCACCCCTACCCCTTCTTTTATATTCCTTGGCTTTGGCAAATAAGGAAATTTATTTATAATAAAATTTCCTTAACTTTCCTTGACAACAATTAATTAAGAAAAAATTAAATAAATTTTCCTAATTAATTGTATGTGGCCGGCCACCTCATGTAGAACGAATAGGATAATTTTAATCAATAATTTTTGTCTTTGGAAATTTTAAAAAATAAAATTTCCTTTTTAAAATCCCTTCATGGTTGATAAAAATAAATTTCTATAATTTTAATTTTCAACATGTGAATAATTTTTCAGAGAGAAAAAATAAAATATCTTTTCAATCTACAAATAAGGAAAGAGATCTAATCTCTTTCTTTTAATCTTTTTGTAGATCTTTTTAAAGAGAGATATTTTAATTTTAATTCTCTGTAATAAATTATATCTTCTACATAATAAAAATTAAAATTAAAATTCTTTTTAATTTAATGGGGGTCGGCCACCTAAGCTTGGGTTCAAGCTAGGGCCGGCCACCCATGAACCAAGGCTTGGCCGGCCCTAGCTTGAACCACAAGCTAGCTTGGCCGGCCCCTTTCTCATGGGTATGAAGGTGGGTATAGGTGGGTATAGTACTCTATAAATAAGAGGCTACGATAGGGACCGAGAGGAGGAATTGGTTTTGGTCTCCCGATAAAATTAAGCATCCCGTGTTCGCCCCGAACACACAACTTAATTTTATCAATAATAATTCATTCCACTAGAGAACTATTATTGAACTACCGCACCAATCCCAAATTATATTTTTGGGCTCCTTCTTATTATGAGTGTGTTAGTCTCCCTGTGTTTAAGATAACAAATGTCCACTAATTAAGTAAGTTACTGACAACTCACTTAATTAATATCTAGTTCCAAGAGTAGTACCACTCAACCTTATCATCATGTCGGACTAAGTCCACCTGCAGGGTTTAACATGACAATCCTTATGAGCTCCTCTTGAGGACATTATCAACCTAGTATCTCTAGGACACAGTTTCCTTTTATAATCAACAACACACACTATAAGTGATACCATTTCCCAACTTATCGGGCTTATTGATTTATCGAACTAAATCTCACCCATTGATAAATTAAAGAAATAAATATCAAATATATGTGCTTGTTATTATATTAGGATTAAGAGCACACACTTCCATAATAACCGAAGTCTTTGTTTCTTTATAAAGTCAGTATAAAAGAAACGACCTCAAATGGTCCTACTCAATACACTCTGAGTGTAATAGTGTAATTATACAGTCAAGATAAACTGATACCTAATTACACTACGACCTTCCAATGGTTTGTTCCTTTCCATTATGGTCGTGAGCTACTGTTTATAATTTATAAGATACTGATAACATGATCCTCTGTGTGTGACACCACACACCATGTTATCTACAATATAAATTAATTGAACAACTACATTTATCACAAATGTAGACATTTGACCAATGTGATTCTTATTTCTAGATAAATGTTTATACCAAAAACTAGGCTTTTAGTATACACTCTAACAAGTAGAACGCTGAGTAGATGGAACTCTGCCTTTCCGTTGGCGATAAAATCGGCTTGCTCCTTCTTGCTCCACTGATATTCTTCTTTGTCCTTCGGAACTTCAAAATCATATTTCATAGTTAGTAAAATATCAAAGTCGGTTTTAAAAAATACCTCCATCCGGCGTTTCCACGTTGCGAAGTCCCCGTCGAACTTCGGGGGATGAATGCTTGTTCCGGCCATCTCCTTGATCTTCGTGCTTCAGTTAGCGGTTAGTCTTTCTGAGGCGATCCTTCTCTGATACCAACTGTAGGTGCAGCGGAGGCCGACAAGATGGGGTGAATTGCATGAAAAATTAAAGTATACCCTCCTCGAATTTTTCAACTCAAAAGTGCAATAGCAATAATAAAATCACAGAAATAAAGAAATATAAATTAAACAGAGACTCAGCAGTTAACCTGGTTATAACCAAAACGGTTGTTAATCCAGGACGATGAAAAGCACACTAGAAAAAGTCTCCTTTACTGAAGACGGAGAAGTCTTTTATACACTAACAGCTCAGAACTATTGCTAGGAATGAATACAGAGTTGATTAAACAGGTGATATCTAATTCCTAGGTCCAGGGGTCTTTTTATAGCCCCTGGAAACTCTATCTCGTAGGTCTAAGGCACCTCCAACAGAGGTCCAAGGCGCCTCCAATGAGTTGTTCGGATAGAACTCTATCCGAACCTCAACAGTCATTTTGACCTAGATCAAGGCGCCTCCAACAAGCAATGAAGGCGCCTTCAATGTTGAAGGCACCTTCAATGCATGTTTAAGGCGCCTTCAAGGTTCCTGCTATAAATACCTTCCTGCTTGCATGGTATAAATAGTTTCCAGCCTCTTTTGACTCCTTTTCTTCTTCGCTTTGGCTTCCGAAACTCCGTTTGCTTGGGTGATTTCGGCCAACCGAAATAGGGCTCACCCGAACCCAATTTCCGGCCTTCTCCTCAAGCAGCCTTCCTCCCCGGCTTAACGTCCCTCGAACGCCGCACACATTCTTCTCGCCCACTGGTGTACTCTTCCGCAGCTCTCTCGTCTTTCAGACGCACCGAGCCCGTCGGCTCCCTTCCCGTGTCGTCATTCTCGCTAGCTGCATCTTCCGCTCAACTTCCTACGCTCCTAAGCTCCTGTACACTCAGACACAGGGATCAAACACAAAGCAGGACCTAGCCAACTTGGTTGATCACATCAAAACATCCACAGGGATCAACAGATGTCACTCAGGAGGTCAGAGGTTGCCCGTTAGACTTTGGTAACATTATACTCACTGTAGATTTGTTGGTATTGGAAATGGTCGAATTTGATATTATCCTTGGCATGGATTGACTGTCAGCATATCATGTCATGGTTGATTGCCAGAAGAGGGTGGTCACTTTCCGACCTCCGAACCAACCATCGTGGGATTTCACTAGGATCAGAGATGATGGGATATCGACTATTTCTGCGATACAGGCGCAGAAACTGTTGTCACATGGATGTCAGGGATTTCTATTGTCATTGATTAATGCTGACGATAGCAGTAGTCCTCAACTCTCATACGTTTTACTGGTCCGAGAGTATCCGGATGTATTTCCAAACGAGCTACCAGGTTTGCCTCCCCGAAGGCAAGTGGAGTTTGATATTGAGCTGATTCCGGGGACTACACCAGCATCAAAAACTCCTTATCGTATGACACCGAAAGAGTTGGATGAACTAAAGGTTCGACTCCAAGAGTTATTAGATAGGGGATTTATTCGCCCTAGTGTATCTCCGTAGGGTTCTCCAGTATTATTCGTCAAGAAGAAGGATGGTACTCTGAGGTTGCGCATAGATTATAGGTAGCTGAATGTAGTGACTATCAGAAATAAGTACCCCTTGCCACATATTGAGGATTTATTTGATCAGCTCAGAGATACATCAGTGTATTCTAAGATTGATTTGCGGTCTAGATATCATCAGCTGAGAGTCAAAGATTATGATATTCAGAAGACAACATTCCGCACCAGATATGGACATTATGAGTTTTTGGTAATGTCATTTGGTCTTACCAATGCTCCAACAGTATTTATGGATTTGATGAACCGTATCTTTCTGGAGTATCTAGATCAGTTCGTTATTGTGTTTATCGATGAGATATTGATCTATTCACATTCCGAGGAGGAACATGCACAGCATCTTCGCATAGTCTTGGAGACTCTTCGACGACATCATCTGTATGCGAAGTTCAGCAAGTGTGCATTTTGGCTATCCTCAGTTGGTTTTCTAGGACACATGGTTTCTAGCAGAGGTATTTCAGTAGATCCTCAGAAGATCGAGGCTATCACCAGCTGGGGGCAGCCGAAGTCAGTCTAGGAGATCCGTAGTTTCTTGGGACTGGTCGGATATTATAGATGATTCATTGAGGGTTTCTCCAGCATTGCTATGCCTTTGACACGTCTGACTAGGAAGGGTGTAAAGTTCACGTGGTCAGAAGCTTGTGAGACCAGCTTCTAGGAGTTGAAGCGGAGATTAGTATCAGCACCAGTTTTGGTTTTACCTTCTGGAGAGGACGGATTCGTACTTTATATAGACGCATCTTTACAGGGCTTGGGCGCTGTTTTGATGCAGCACGGCAGGGTAGTCTCCTATGCTTCTCGTCAGTTGAAGGAGCATGAGAAGAACTACCCAGTACATGACTTAGAGTTAGTCGCTATTATCTTTGCTTTAAAGATTTGACGACATCATCTATATGATATTACTTTTGAGATTCTTACTGATCATAAGAGTCTCAAATATCTTTTCACACAAAAGGAACTCAATCTCTGACAGAGGAGATTGATGGAGTTCCTGAAGGATTATGATTATACTATTAGCTACCATTAGGGTAAAGCTAATGTGGTTGCCGATGCACTTAGCAGGAAGTCCAGAGGGACTTTAGCTTGCCATCGAGTTATAGTCACGGACTTGATTCAGGGATTCTCCAAGTTGGGCCTTGAGGAGCAGGGACAGATAGAGAAGGGTATTCTTGTTACCATGGTTGCTCAGTCGTCGATAAGGATGAGGATTCGAGAGGCCCAGGCCGGAGATCAACATTTACAGTTCATTAGCAGCCAGATAGCTTCCGGACAGCAGACCGAGTTTACACGAGATAACGAGGGTATTTTTTATTTCTGAGGCAGATTATGTGTGCCTTAGTCTCACCCGGTTATGGAGGAGTTATTTCAGGAGGCTCATCGCTCTAAATTTTCTATCCACCCAGGTGGAACTTGTATGTATCGTGATTTGAGACGTTCCTATTGGTGGAACGGTATGAAGAAAGACATCGCAGAGTTTGTAGCTAGATGTCTTGTCTGTCAGCAGGTGAAGGCTGAGCACCAGAGACCTGCTGGATTACTTCAAAGGATCCCTATTCCAAAGTAGAAATGAGAGCACATTACTATGGATTTTGTGGTAGGATTACCTAGGACTCGATGAGGCCACGATGCAATCTGGGTAATCATTGACTGATTAACCAAATCTACACATTTTATAGCGATCCGGAAGACTGATTCTCTGGATCGATTAGCAGAGTTATATTGTCGAGAGATTATCAGAGTCGCATGATGTTCCTTTGAGCATTATATCGGATAGAGACCCACGGTTCACGTCCCGATTCTGGCAGAGTTTGCAGCAGGCCTTGGGTACATAACTCTGTTTTAGTACGGCATTCCATCCGTAGACAGATGGACAGTCAGAGCGGACCATTCAGACTTTGGAGGACTTGCTGAGATCTTATGTTATGGACTTCGGTGCAGCTGGGAGGACCACCTGCCATTGGTGGAGTTCACCTACAACAACAGCTATCATTCGGCTCTCCAGATGATACCGTTTGAGGCGTTGTATAGTAGACCTTGTCGGACACCCACCCTCTGGGAGGAGGTTGGGGAGGCCCAGTTGCTAGGACCTCATAGAGCTCAGCAGGAGGTAAAGTTTGTTCGCACTATCAAACGAAGGATGTCAGAGGCTCGGGACCATTAGAAGAGTTATATTGATTAGAGACAAAGACCTCTGGAGTTCTCTATTGGTGACCATGTATTTCTGAGAGTTTCACCCACGAAAGGGGTGAAGAGATTTGGTCTCCGAGGTAAGCTAGCTCCAAGGTATATTGGGACATTCCAGATCTTGGAGAGGATTGGAGCTAGGTCCACGATGTATTCCATGTATCTATGCTGAGGAGATACGTATTTGATCCAGCGCATGTACTGTCAGATATATCAATTTCCATTCAGCCTGACATTACTTACGAGGAGGTTCCGGTACGGATTCCGGATCACAGAGAGCGTCAGCTGTGGAACAAGACGGTCCAGCTGGTTAAAGTTGGATGGCAGTATTATTCTGACGAGGAGGCTACTTGAGAGCTGGAGGATACGATCCGAGCTCAATACCCCTGTCTTTTTATTTGAGGTATGTGGGTTAGAGTTCCTTTCAACATTTATATTGTTGGGTTATATTCTAGTGTTTGTTGTTGGTTATAGCGAAATTTGGGGACCAAATTTTTATTAGTAGGGGAGAATGTGAGATATCAGAAAATTTAAATAAATAGGGTTATTTGAGAAATAGCCTTATAGAATTTTTTGGAATTTTTAAAAATTTTCTGGAAATTTTTCGGAACTCGTACAGAAGGTTTTGAGGGGATCGATCGGCGGACGCGGATAAAGCTTGTTTAGGATACCCGTTTAAGTGGGGAAATGATATATATATATATTCCCTTTTCTTTTATTCTTTTCCCCAAATCGTCGATCCACCCTCTCCACCCGAGCCTTTCTTCCTCTCCTTTCCCCGATCTCACCTCTCTTCTTTCTCTCGTTCTCTCGTAGACGGATTTGTGGCGATCGTCAACATCGCCGGAGGAGCTCGTTGTCGGAGCTTGCCAGAGATCGAACAAGGTGGTCGGGCCTTCCTTCCTTTGGATTCTGCCGACCTTTCTTCCCCGATCGACGCCACTGGATCGAGCTGATCCACCGATCGCCGGTGTGAAGAGACGATTAGGGCTCTGAGGGTAAGCTAGTTTCGATTCCTCCTCTTCTTTGGATTTTCTCCGATCTTTGCCCTAGCACTATTTGCGATTTCCCGATCTCTTCTCTGGCTGACGGCGAGGTGCACAAGGTTGCCCTAGCGGCGATCTTGGAGGTAGGAGATTAATTGGGTTGTTGTTTGGATTAGTGATCTCTATTCTTGGTCCTCATCCTCTTTGTGGCTAATTTAGGTCACGGGATTGGTGTGTTGAATTGTTGATCTCTTCTCTTGATCCAATCCAGTGAGGTGAATCCAGCAGAGAGGTTCTGTAGGCTGTGAGGTTCTGTTCTGTTCTGTGGGGTTGTTCTTGATTTCGGCAGCAATACCATCCAATAGCTAGCCTTGTTCCAACAGCAACTACGGCTGTGAATTGAGGTAAGATGTTACGAATTTGATACATGTTGTAGGTAATTGATCTTAGTTGTAGATCATAGTGTAATTTGATTATTTTAGATGGTTATGCATGTTGTAGATGAATTATACTAGATGAATTAGGTTTATATGTAGATTTAGGTATGATTTGGATTACATGACATGTGTATATTTGAATTAGGGTTATGCTTGAATTATTATTAGATTTAATTGCTTAGATTTAATCTAATGGAATGATTAGGGTTAAGGCAATTAACCCTAGTCAAATATTGGATTTAATTTAAGTCTAGATTTCTAATCTAATTGGTGATTAAGGATAAGGTAACTAATCCTAATTGACCATTAGATTTATTTAGGTAGGATGTGATTGGGTTGATTAGGGTTTTGCCCTAATTTAGTATTAGGGATTTTATTTAGCTATTCTTTTGGATTTAGCTAAATAAAATAAATATATATATATTGTTTGACGCAGGACTCTGATTCGAGACGGGAGTCTCGACTTTGGATTGCTTGATTAGACCCTATATTTGAGGTGGGTACCCTTTGACTTATCTTTTCGATATTGTCTTATGATATGTATAGTAAATATATATAACTAGTGGTAATTGGTAGTTTAGTATTTTCCCTGCTCTTAGCTTAGTTGATACCTGCTACATGCTTCTATTGTTATTTGTTATACATTAGACTGGTATGCTATTTATCTTCTGTCATGTGTATATTTGTTTATAAAGATAGATACTTGTAGTGCTTCTCTATACTGGATTAGTTGCAAGATATAGTGAATATGTGTTTTTGGATTTATGTTGCTTATGTCATTGTTATATATGCGTTTATCTTTTTGGCACCTACATATATGGAGGAGGTTATGTTCAGGTATGACATACTGTAGCTGCATGCACCATATCGCATGATTGCTGAGCGATTGACGATTCCATTATTGTTGAGCTCGTCGGCCGACTACATGGGCCTGCACACAACGTGTCCACTGTATGGGTAGTGACACAGCACTCAGGGTGTGTATGGCAGTTGCCTTGCGGTGCTCCGCTGGTCCGCTCATGGGTAGTGTGACTACAGCGTGGTAACACGCAGGGGTCCCTCCCCGTCATCGCGTACCGGGAGATGAGAGCATTGCACTCCCTCATTATGATTTGAGGTAGGAGGATAGGTGTACTCCGACAGCATCCCGTCCACTCGGTCACTCATCTGGGGTAGTGACGGTAGAGTGCACGATGTTACAGCCCTACCCACTCAGTCTCACCATCACGTGTGAGATGGCTGACTAGCGTCAGGGGTGATCTTGTCATATTGCATCATATGCATAGATTGCATTTATTGTGATTGTTGCATATTGGATGATGCATTTTAGTGACTGCATATGATTGACATGCATACAGGATACATTCCTTTTACTCTGACTATTTTTACCTGTGTATGTTCACAGTTACAGCTCAGAGGATTTGCAGGTGAGTACAGTTTATTTCAGTTATGCGTTTCTTATTATTCTTGCTGTAAACTATATTACATGCTTCTTGTTAGTTACTACAGTTTATTTAGCTATGCATACCTGTTATACTGTTAGGAGGTTGTACTATAGTTTCTATGGTTTAGGAGACTATACTATAGGTTAATGCTGGTGGTTATATGTTGTTGTTCATATCTATAGGTTACCTGCATAGTTCATTGAACTCACCCCTTTGTTATTACCATTTCAGGTTGAGGTTGTCGGGAGATTCCAGTAGCTAGCCCCTCCCCATTGTCGTGAGGATTTCTTGTTGTTGATTTCTGTGATTGTTTCTATGCATATACCGGTGATGTGGGTTTTGTATTGTGGACTTTATATTGAACATTCGAGTTTGCTACTTTTGTTTTCCGTTACGGATATATTTTCATTACTTCATGGATTTTGTTTTTCTTCGTTGTAGTGGAGTAGGATGTTTTACATATATCTACGATGATTTTTATATCGTCTTTCTTTTTGTGGATTGTTCATATTAAATTGTTTGGAATATTGATATAAACTGCGTGTTTGTTGATTATTTGTATAGTATTGTTCCGGCCGTGTGGGCCAATGTTTGGATATATGTATTCTGGATTCATATTGTCACCTGGACAGGGGTGATGCTACCGAAATTTCTTCTGGCAGGGACTACCTGGGGCGTGACATATACTTTCTTACATGTTTGTCTTTGTTTAAGTAGGGTTTCCTTTCATTACGTTTTCCGACAAAATATGTTTTCTTTAGTTATCCCCTATGTCGTGTTTATATAATAGGTCTATGAGGCTGTTTTCCTTTTCTTTTATTTTGTTTATGAGGACTGGCTCCATATTGTTGTGGAGTATAAATTTGATTACAAAAGCCGTAATGTTGGTTTTAAAGTTGTTTTTGTATTTGTATGTATGTACATTCTTCTTTCAATACTACTATTATGTGTTGTATTCTTATTCCTATGTTATCATATTGTGGGGGTACTTTCATGTCTGCCCATGTTTTATGGATTTCTTTTCCTAAATCCCCTGGTAATTTACTAAACAATCTTTCTCCTAATTCAGGGTTACAATAATTTCTCAAGATTGCTGTTAGGGCCAAAAAATCATTACAAAATAGTTTAATCCAGTTCTAACTTAGAAGTTGTAATTGCTCTAAGTTTCTCATTGCTTCTCTTTGTCTTAGGTCTAAGCCTATATTAGCATCTTTAGCTGTTAGCAGGCGATGTATATTATAACAAAAATTTAGGATATTATTTCCTTGGGCTGCTATTCTAGCAATGTCTTTTGGAAATTTTTGTTTATATGCTTCTCATGCTGCTCTTGCTACATCTCCTAAGTAATTTTCTCCTATCCACATCATAGCTTTGCCTGATTCAATGTCAAGTTTATGTTTGGCTTGATAGTCCCTTTGGACTGAAACAATCCATTGTTCTAGATATGTGTCATACATTTGGGGATCATCACATTCTGCTATATTTAATAGTACAGAGTTTTTTCCAAAATAAGTAATTTCTGGTGATATCTTTTTCCTATTGTTCTAAGCAATGGATTATTATTGGTGTATGGAGCAATTCTAGTTCTATGGGAATGTCCTTGGCCATAGTCCCTCGTTCCCATGGAACTTTCAGTATAGTGTCGCTAATGGAGGTATATTTAAGGGTATTGGTTAGATGGTCTGGATATCCCTGTTGATTCTGCTGGATTCATAAGATTTATTTGTGGGAGTTGTTTCCTAGCAATTATATTCTGATCATCATCAAAATATAGCTCCCAATCTCATTCTAATTTATGCAATTTTTTTTCATTGTGTTCAAATTCTAATAGTTCTTCTGTAGTTTTATAGGATGTTAATCTGCTTGGGGTATACATATATTCGTCTAAGTCATCATAAAAACCTTGAAATTCTTAATTATAGGTTTCTTCTGGTAGGCTTTCAATGTTCATTAAATTAAAGTTTTCTTCTCCCTCTTCTTCTTTTTCATCTTGAGAAGTAGAGGGTTGATAGTCATTAAATCTGACTATTGTTTTTCCATATCTATTTTTATACATAATAGATTCTTTTGGTCTTAGCGTCCTTTGTTGTGTATTGAGGTCTAGATTTAAACTCCAATCTAGTCCTGCTAGGTTTTCAGAGGAGAAATCCTTTGGTTCCAAAAAGGATATCCCTTTTGATGTTAAGGCTTTTATGATAGAATTTATTTGAACTTTGTAACTATTATTAATTTGTGTCATTGTTTTTCCCAAAAAGATTATATCTATTTGGATGTTATTTCTTAGAAAATTTCCATATCCTTTTGCCTGGATATTTATTTTGATATGTTTAATAAAATCTTCTATAGTCATATTAAAATTCGGATAAAAATATGTTATTCCAAGGTTGTTATTCATATTCACTTCTATAAGGCCAATAATTGCCTGTTCTGTTTCTGAAAAATGAGAATCATAGAGGACTAAGAATACTTTAGCCCCTATTCTTTTTCTTGTTAGTCCTCTGAGTCCTATTACCAATAGTCCTAGATGGATATAGTTATGCCTTCTTTGTGATAGTGCTCTTGCTGATTCTGTGGTCATGAGAATCAAGTGTTCTTCTCTTCCATCTGGTAAATGTAGTGGTTGTGTCCTATAATGCCTATAAAGTGTTGTTGAGAAGTTTAGTAATCCTTGGTTATATAATCGTCTTAGATTTAAAGTTATTAATTGTCTGTCTAAGAAAGTAACCATATTACTTTCGATATCTATTAAGTCTTCTAATTGATATGTGTTGGTGCAACCTTAGGTCAAGGTTGACCTGGTTGACCTGACTCGAGTTGACCTGACTCGAGTTGTATTTTGATGTTTGACTTAGGAAGATTGTCGGTGCAACCTTAGGTCAAGGTTGACCTAGTTGAGTTGCATGTTGATGTTTGACGAAAAGAGAGTTCTATTCTTGATGTTTGACAAGAATAGATGTTTGGGAGATGGTTGGTGCAACCGTAGGTCAAGGTTGACCTGGTTGACCTGATTCGGGAAAAAGTCCAAGTATGGAGACTTGGCAACGGAAAAGTCCAAGCAGGGAGCTTGGCACCGGAAAAGTCCAAGTATGGAGACTTGGCACTGGGAAAGTCCAAACAGGGAGTTTGGCACGGGAAAAGTCCTGGTGAGTGAAGCCAGGCAGTCGGGAAATCCTGGTGAGTGAAGCCAGGTGAAAATCCTAGTGAGTGAAGCTAGGTGAAAGTGAAAGTCCTGGTGAGTGAAGCCAGGCAATTCGGAAAGTCCTGGTGAGTGAAGCCAGGCAGTGGTGGAAATCCTGGTGAGTGAAGCCAGGTGAAAACCCTAGTGAGTGAAGCTAGGTAAAAGTCCTGGTGAGTGAAGCCAGGCAGTGAGAAAGTCCTAACTGGGATGTTAGGCAGTGTGGAAAGTCCTGGTGAGTGAAGCCAGGCAGTGGGAAAGTCCTAACTGGGATGTTAGGCAATTGGGAAGTCCTGGTGAGTGAAGCCGGGCAAGGGAAAATCCAGATGGATCAAGGGTGATCGGACATCTGGTGTTGAGAAGGTCAAGTAGGTCAAAGGGTGACCGGATACTTGACACGGAGAGAAAAGTCTAAGTGGGTCAAAGGGATTGACCGGACACTTAGCGGGGAATCCTAGCAGGTCAAGGGAGTGACCGGATGCTAGGCGCAATGTACCAACAGGTCAAGATTGACCGGATGTTGGTTTGGACTTGGTTTGGGCGAAAACCATGAGCTGGATCGATCTGGAGATCGATTCAGTGATACTGAGAATATTCTGATCGGTCTGGTGACCGATCAGTAACACATCAGTCAGAGGGGTTAACTGATCGGTCCGGTGACCGATCGGGCGTGCTGAATGGGCTGAATCGACTGTGGGCTGAAATCAGCTCAATCCTGAGCCTTCGCTTCCGATCCGTTTCGATCGGTCCATGGACCGATCAGGGATGGAACGAAGCGAAGGCTTCTTTCCTGATCATGAGACCGATCAGGATGTTCCTGATCGGTCCACGACCGATCGAACTAGCCATTGCGACGCAACGGCTAGTTTCTTCGCTGTTTCGCTGTTTCTTCTTCGCAGGTATAAAGGGGTCGAGGGCTGCTGCTGTATAGTTTCTCCTTCCTTCTTCCTTCTCTTCTGCTGAAGATTTGTGGGCTGCGATAAGAGCTCTGTTGAGTTCCTTTCGAAAGCTTCGCGTGAGCTTCCCCGACTGGAACAGCTGCTGTTGTTAGGGTTTTTGAAGCTGCTGCTTCATCCGGACTCCAGTCGACGAGAAAGCAAGTTTGGTAGAGTGCTTGTGTATTCTTACTATATTTCTTGCTTATTCTTTGTTCTTGTACTCCTTATTGCTGTTGCAAAGATTGTGGTGAGGTTTCTCCACCCAGAAGGAGTATATTGTATTAGCCGGTTCTCCGGGGACTCATCCACCGACGGATTGACTGGACTCGTCCACCTTACGGACACGCCGAGGAGTAGGAGCCCTAATCTCCGAACCTCGTTACATCCTTGTGTTAAGGTTTGGTTTTCTTCTCTTTCGTTTCTTTGTATTTTCCGCTGCGCTAACACGTTTTGTAGAAAGAAACGACGATTTGGGGTCGGCTATTCACACCCCCCTCTCTAGCCGAGTACGAAGGATCCTAACAAGTGGTATCAGAGCAAAGGTTTGCTCTTCATCGGATTAACACCCGGGGAGCACGAGCTAGAGGATGGATCTACTCGGAGAAGATGTCACCATTCCACCATTCTACGAATGCGGTGACTTCGCGTATTGGAAGGTAAGGATGAAGTACTTTCTTATGACTAACATAATGAATTGGTTTTGTGTACAAGAAGGTTTTATTCCTCCGGTGGATAAGGAAGGAAAACCACTTGAGAAGAAGGAGTGGACAAGAGAACAAATTCACAAATCCGAAATCAACGAAGAGGTAATGAGAATAATTGAATTTTCATTGCCTACTAACATCTTGTGTAAGATAGGTTACAACAATGCCAAGGAATTATGGGATAACTTGGCCAAGTACCATGAGGAGAGCTCCACTTCAAGCCATGAAGAGGAGCCTAGTGAGCCAAGTAGCTCACATCATGGAGGGAGCGAATTGGGAGTTGAGGGCTACTCAACATCCAAGGAAGAAGAGGAGGAGAGTTCCTCTTGTTCAAGATCGGAGCAAGAAGAAGATTCTACCTCCGGAAGGGATGAAGAAGAAAGCTCATCTCCATCCACAAACCTAGGTAACTCAAGCTTTTTAATTCCTAGCAAATTACACATAATGTGCTTTGAGTGTAGGGAATTTGGGCACTACAAGAGTAAGTGTCCAAAGAGGGTCAGGAAGTCTCCACCGGCGCCAAAGGTCAAGAAAGCCGGAGTCCCGATATGCAAAGGCAAAGAGCACGTGGTGTGCTTTCAATGCAAGCGAAGGGGACATTATCGGAGTCAATGTCCGAGGGGAAGGCAACCCCACAAGGACAAGAAACCGAGCACATCAATAGGGGGGGCTAAGGCAAACCCTAAGGTAATCTCTAAAGTTCATAATTGCAATTCTAATAAAACTCATGCTAGTAGTTTTGTTGCAATTGTTAATAATGATAAGCATGTTAACTGTAGGAACCAATACATGTGCTTAGGAGCTAAACATGTTAGCCTAGGTAAGGATAACACTAAAAATACCAACCCTAGGATTAACGCTTCTAAAGTTAAGGAAAACCTAGGTAGAAATCCCAAGAAGACTAGACACATGCCTAGGAATATCTCAAGAGAAAATGACAAATTAACACTTGAGGTATTAGAGAGGGAAAATCAAGTCTTGAGGTCAAGACTTGATAATTTAGAAAAGACTCTTAAAAACATGGAGAAGTCATCTCTAGGGTTTAAGAGTCAAAAACCCAAGTCCAAGGACAAGAAAGATTTGGGTCACAAACCTAAGTCCCAAGTGGTCAAGCCCACTTATCATAGTGTTCCATTCGATTATGGAACAAAACCTAGGGCTAGGAAGACCACCACCAAGGTCACAAGGGGAGTCACCCCTAGAGTTGATCTTGATGAGTCCCAAATGACCAAGGCTTCAAAGCCTAAGAGGGTCATTAGGAGGGTTGCTAGGGAAGTCATCCCTAGTGAATATTTAGTGAACCCAATGAGCTCACATAGATATTGGGTTCCTAGGAGCATCTTCTCTATCCCATAGATGGGTTAGAGAGTGTCAACTCCAATTAAAAGGGTAGTTAACCCAACTTTGAGGAAATTGACACTCAAGGAGCATTTTCAAGGTTTTGATAACCTTTGAAAATGAAAAAGAATTATTATTTACTCCTTGAAGAGTAAATTGTGTCATATTTGAAAAATATCGATTTTAATCTTATTTGGCACAATTTAAGAAAACCTAGAGAAATACCATAATTGGGATTTTGGTTTTCTCTTAGGGATATATGGGCAATCTAGGGTTAGATTTTAAGTTAGCTAAGGCTAAGGATACTTAGATAGGGAATTTAGGTATTTTATTTGTGCTAACTTGCCATGATTGGTTGCCATATGCCATGCCATGACATCATATTTATTTTATTATCATTTGAAATGTCATGATAATGCTTAGGCTAGTTTTTATGTCATGCTTATTTAAGGTTCAAAGTTTATGCCATGACATCATGACATTGACACATGTTTTCATTTATGATACCATTTTATGTCATGTCATCATCTCTTGCATTAATAATCAATGAAATTGATTTAAGGATGAAAAACACATTTTGATATTGAGATCAAATTTGTGTTTAGAAAATGCATGAGACCTTAGTCTAAGATACCTAAACCCATATCTCACATCAACATTGACTTGGATGTGGTTGATACACTTTAGATGTATGTGAGATATTAGGATCATGAGTTAGGATCAAGGTGCATAGTTTTTGTACCTAGATGAGCCTAATTCAAGAAATGGAGGATCATAGGGAAAGCTTGTGTACAAGTCATGTACATTTAGCCCTAAGATTATGGTCCTAAATGAAAAGGTTTAAAATCATTTTAAAACTGATTTGAAAAACCTTGATGAAGCTTTCCTAGTGATAGCATTCATCATTGAACATTGTGATACAAAGTTGAGTTAAACTTGAACTATTTCAAAGTTTTAGAACTTTGTATCAAGATTGAAAAATGGAAGTTATTTTCATAGAAAACTATTTTTCCATGATAGTATATGTTATGAGGAATGTATCCTCAAAATTTCATAATTTTTCGAATTTTCTAGAATTTTCTAGGAGTTTCTGAATTTCGGGAAGGAAATTTCAGAAATCTGCCTATCAGAGTCTGGATCGGTCTGGGGACCGATCCAGGTAAGTCCTGATCGGTCTGTGGACCGATCCAGTGAAGCATGGATCGGTCTGCAGACCGATCCAGTAAGAACCAGAGAGCTTGGTGCGATCTGGTGAAGGCCTGATCGGTCTGGGGACCGATCCATGGGGTTTCTGATCGGTCTGGGGACCGATCAGAGCGTGCCGAATTTCTGATTTTTCAGCTGTTGTCTGAAATTTCAGTTATGGAAATGGTGTTTTTGGATTTCTAAAGGTTTGGAACTCACAAAGACATTGTTGGTGCAATGGTCAAGGGGGAGTTGACCTTTAGGGGGAGTTTTACCTAATTGTCAAGGAGAGTTGACTTTTAGGGGGAGTTTTTACTCCTTAAGACTTTTGAGGATTAGTGATATGGGATTTTCACTAAGTTGATTGTTGAGTTTAGTATCAAGGGGGAAATTAAGAGTTTCAATGAAAGGTATGGGACTTTCATTAGGAAGAAACTCTTAACCTTGATACCCTCTTTTTCTTTTTGATGTGTGTCAAAAAGGGGAGAGTGTTCATTGGAGAATTATTGGAGAACCCAAGTTAGGTTATCGGGTTAACCTAAGCTAGGGGAAGAATGTCAAGGAATGTTCGAGGAAGAACATTGGAATTCTTTTTGATGTGTGTCAAAAAGGGGGAGAATTATTGGAGAACCCAAGTTAGGTTATCGGGTTAACCTAAGGGGAGAATGTCCAGAGAATGTTCAAGGAAAGAACATTGGACATTGGAAGATGATTGGAAAACCTAAGTTAGGTTATCGGGTTAACCTAACTTGATTATGGGTTTTGTCAAACATCAAAAAGGGGGAGATTGTTGGTGCAACCTTAGGTCAAGGTTGACCTGGTTGACCTGACTCGAGTTGACCTGACTCGAGTTGTATTTTGATGTTTGACTTAGGAAGATTGTCGGTGCAACCTTAGGTCAAGGTTGACCTAGTTGAGTTGCATGTTGATGTTTGACGAAAAGAGAGTTCTATTCTTGATGTTTGACAAGAATAGATGTTTGGGAGATGGTTGGTGCAACCGTAGGTCAAGGTTGACCTGGTTGACCTGATTCGGGAAAAAGTCCAAGTATGGAGACTTGGCAACGGAAAAGTCCAAGCAGGGAGCTTGGCACCGGAAAAGTCCAAGTATGGAGACTTGGCACTGGGAAAGTCCAAACAGGGAGTTTGGCACGGGAAAAGTCCTGGTGAGTGAAGCCAGGCAGTCGGGAAATCCTGGTGAGTGAAGCCAGGTGAAAATCCTAGTGAGTGAAGCTAGGTGAAAGTGAAAGTCCTGGTGAGTGAAGCCAGCAATGGAAAAGTCCTGGTGAGTGAAGCCAGGCGGTGGAAAAATCCTGGTGAGTGAAGCCAGGTGAAAACCCTAGTGAGTGAAGCTAGGTAAAAGTCCTGGTGAGTGAAGCCAGGCAGTGAGAAAGTCCTAACTGGGATGTTAGGCAGTGTGGAAAGTCCTGGTGAGTGAAGCCAGGCAGTGGGAAAGTCCTAACTGGGATGTTAGGCAATTGGGAAGTCCTGGTGAGTGAAGCCGGGCAAGGGAAAATCCAGATGGATCAAGGGTGATCGGACATCTGGTGTTGAGAAGGTCAAGTAGGTCAAAGGGTGACCGGATACTTGACACGGAGAGAAAAGTCTAAGTGGGTCAAAGGGATTGACCGGACACTTAGCAGGGAATCCTAGCAGGTCAAGGGAGTGACCGGATGCTAGGCGCAATGTACCAACAGGTCAAGATTGACCGGATGTTGGTTTGGACTTGGTTTGGGCGAAAACCATGAGCTGGATCGATCTGGAGATCGATTCAGTGATACTGAGAATTAACTGATCGGTCTGGTGACCGATCAGGAGTCGATCAGAAGCGCTGTGTTAACTGATCGGTCCGGTGACCGATCGGGCGTGCAATCAGGATCGAGCGCTGATCGGTCCGGGACCGATCGGATAAATCTCCCGATCGGTCCCCGGACCGATCAGAGGTTCTGATCGGTCCATGGACCGATCAGGGATGGAACAGAAGCTTCTTTCCGATCGGTCCGCAGACCGATCAGATGTCGATCGGTCCAACCGATTCAGGCCGTCGCGACGCAACGGCTAGTTTCTTCGCTGTTTCGCTGTTTCTTCTTCGCAGGTATAAAGGGGTCGAGGGCTGCTGCTGTATAGTTTCTCCTTCCTTCTTCCTTCTCTTCTGCTGAAGATTTGTGGGCTGCGATAAGAGCTCTGTTGAGTTCCTTTCGAAAGCTTCGCGTGAGCTTCCCCGACTGGAACAGCTGCTGTTGTTAGGGTTTTTGAAGCTGCTGCTTCATCCGGACTCCAGTCGACGAGAAAGCAAGTTTGGTAGAGTGCTTGTGTATTCTTACTATATTTCTTGCTTATTCTTTGTTCTTGTACTCCTTATTGCTGTTGCAAAGATTGTGGTGAGGTTTCTCCACCCAGAAGGAGTATATTGTATTAGCCGGTTCTCCGGGGACTCATCCACCGACGGATTGACTGGACTCGTCCACCTTACGGACACGCCGAGGAGTAGGAGCCCTAATCTCCGAACCTCGTTACATCCTTGTGTTAAGGTTTGGTTTTCTTCTCTTTCGTTTCTTTGTATTTTCCGCTGCGCTAACACGTTTTGTAGAAAGAAACGACGATTTGGGGTCGGCTATTCACACCCCCCTCTCTAGCCGAGTACGAAGGATCCTAACAATATGTACTTGTTGAGGTACTATTTCTTCCTTGTGTTATGATATTATCTAACCAGGAATTAGTATTTTCTTCCATTTGTCCTCTTATTGTTTGTGAGACACCTGAAAAAGGTTGAGTTCTATATTGTGTTTGACTCATTGTAAGTTAACAATTTATATTTTCTGGTTTCTTTCGAGAGATTATAGCTCCAGTGGAGAGTTTGCTTAAATCTTTTGTTATAGTGTTAATACTTTCGTATAAATCTGTGGTCTTAGGTGTATTTTTAATTTGAGCTTCTAATTGTAGCTGTTTGTTATCTATTATTGTGAGTCTGTGATGTAGAGATGTGAGTAAGGCTAATATGGTGTTATTTTGTTGAATAAGAACTTGGTCACTTGTTCCTACTACTTCAAGTTTACAATAGTCTGTTTCTGATGTCTTAGCAAATTGTTTAGAGAATTCTAAAGCCTCTTCGTAATAATTATTTTCAAAGTGCAATTTGCTCATTTATATTTAACTTCCTCAAGGGTTTGTTGTAAGTTATCCAATTTATTTGTGAATAAGTCCGTGTTTATTATAAGTATCTCTTTAAATTGTACTAGAATGTCTAGTGATTCAAAGCTATTTACTTCCTTGTTCCTTAAATGTCTTTTAAGTAAGTTATCTTGAGATTCTTTTAGAAAATCTAAGTTTTGTCTAATATTGTTAATCTGTTTATTTTGTTGTTTTAATATTACTGTAATTGTTTCTAGGTGTAACTCTTGTTGCTTTATAAGTTCCTGAAGTGTTAAGAGAAAATCTTTGATGACTTTTAATTGTGGACAATGATTATTTATCATGGGTAAGTGTTCTTTAGGCATAAAAGGTCCTTAAACGAATCTTTAGGCTCTGATACCAAAAATTGAGTGAAGAGTAAAATGTGAACAGTAATTATGAATATAACAGTAATTGTGAACAATAATTTATAAACAGTGGTTTTTTATGTCTTCTTTTTTAGTTGTTCTTCCTTCCAATGAGCCTCACCTCTAGAGAATCATATTCTTGCAACCCCGACTTTTCTATTGGTGGGACTTGTCCCGTGAATCGTAGATAGTTAGCATAGGTTTTACGCAAGAATTCTCATACAGTTATTGTTCGCCCATGGGTACTTAGATAAGGACTGAGGAAGGAAAAATAACAAAAACAGCATTAGCAAAAGAAGGCTGACCGATGGGCCACTAAAAGATTAGCGAGTTATGCTCTATCCTCCAGAGCTTACAAAACATCCTTAGCTAGATCGCAACAATATACAACCCAAGAACCATATGCAAATGCTTCTACAACAGCCCAAAATATTGCCTCCAGATCTCCAGCCCATCTCCAAGAAGCCCACTTCCAAGAAGCCCAAGGAATAAATTCTACTCCCTCATTGGATTCTATCAGCGAGCACAATCTCGCCAACATGATGGAACCATAGGGGCCTACCTCTTAGTCCTTCTCCACTATTTCTCCACTGTCCAACCAATCTTTTCAGTCCACTACCCTTCACTTTACAGCTCCTCTTAGTCCTTCTCCACTACTTTTTAGTGGCCACCACTCTGAGTGGAATTGTCTTGCTCACACTTTACAACCACTCCCTCTTATCTCAAGGAATCGTCCTCTCTCAACTTTTCTGAATGCGCTCAAGAAGGGTTCCTTCTCCCCTAAGGAACCAAAACCTATCACTATCTAAACTTTAGATAAAACCTTTACCACATTCAGATATCAACTTAATAATTGGACTCAATTTTCTTGTCCAACCAGATCGTGCCCTCCTATTAACTAAAGATTATGCTATTTTCCTCTCCACTCCTATTATATCTCCTATTGTTTTCGACTATTCAGCATCAGTACAAAAATATGGAGGTGCCCCTCAAAATATTCCTGCCCTATCAGCATTACCTCCACCTAAAGTAGTACCTCCCAAAATACATAGTCAAACAAACTGCCATTGCAAAGACCAAAATACTTGTAAAGGCTCCTGCCTAATATACCAACAATCCATTTATAACTTAGCTTTCCAAGAACTTCAAGAAGATAACCTCTTTGATAACATAATTAGATGAGTATCTTTTCAATTCACTAGAAATACCAAAAGACTTTTTAGCACCAAAAACATTAATCCAGTTTATCTCAAAATAAGAAAATCTAGATGATATAATTTCTAGGCTAGAAAAACTAGAAATTATAGGAGACAACCCTACTAAATATTGGGATAGAGATAAGATATACTGCCACTTATCAATAATAAACCCAAACTTAACCATAAAAGCACAAGAATTGCAATATACCAACTGGGAAGTTGAAGAATGTAAAACTCACATTCAACAACTATTAAAACTTGGAGCTATCCAACGTTCTACCTCTAGATATAGAAGCCCTGCTTTCATAGTAAATAAAGGAGCTAAACAAAAAAAAGGACAATCGCAAATGGTCTTCAATTATAAACGACTTAATGATAACTGTTTAGAAGATGGTTATAAAATTTCAGACAAAGATCAACTATTAAATAAAATACAAGACTCAAAGTGGTATTCCAAGTTTGAAATGAAATCTGGATTCTAACAAGTAAAAATGCATCCAGACTCGGTAGAATGGACAACTTTCTCCTGTCCATAAGGACATTTTGAATGGTCAGTAATGTCTTTTGGTTTAAAAGTAACACCATAAATATTCTAAAGAAAAATGGATAACATATTTAGAAATCTATCCAACTGTACATGTGTATATATAGATGATGTATTAGTATTCTGTAGTATTCTGTAAAACAAAAGAAGAACATTATGCACATTTACTTCTTCTTTTTAACTTATTTAAAACTCACAGATTAATTATTTCTAGAAGTAAAATAAAACTAGCAGTAAACCATATTGAATTTCTAGGAGTCGAAATTGGACAAGGGAAGATATCCCTACAATCACATATTACTACCAAAATCCAAAATTTTCCTGATAAAATGGTGTTGGTGCAACCTTAGGTCAAGGTTGACCTGGATGACCCGACTCGAGTTGACTTAACTCGAGTTGTATTTTGATGTTTGACGAGAATAGAGAAGTTATATTTTGATGTTTGACAAGAATAGAAACTTGGGAAATTGTGGGTGCAACCTTTGGTCAAAGTTGATCTGGTTGACCCGACTTGAATTGACCTGATACGGGAAAAAGTCCAAGTATGGAGACTTGGCACGGAAAAGTCCAAGCAGAGAGCTTGACACGGGAAAAGTCCAAGTATGGAGACTTGGCACGGAAAAGTCCAAGCAGGGATCTTGGCACGGGGGAAAGTCCAAGTATGGAAGTTTGGCATGGGAGGTCGGAGAGGGCTCGGTAGCTCGTTCTCCGGACTAGGTCAGAGAGGGCTCGGTAGCTCGTTCTCTGGACTGGATGGAGTCGGAGAGGGCTCGGTAGCTCGTTCTCCAGACTAGGTCAGAGAGGGCTCGATAGCTCGTTATCTGGACCGGACGAAGTTGGAGAGGGCTCGGTAGCTCGTTCTCTGGACTAGGTCAGAGAGAGCTCGGTAGCTCGTTCTCTGGACCGGACGTGGAAGTCAGAGAGGGCTCGGTAGCTCGTTCTCCGGACTAGGTCAGAGAGGGCTCGGTAGCTCGTTCTCTAGATCAGGAAGGCTTAGGGTTTAAGGCTAGAAAATTGGATCGGTCTGCTGACCGATCCAGTGATACACTGATTCTCACTGTGGGTCATCTGATCGGTCTGGTGACCGATCAGTAACCAAACAGATTGGGAGAAGGAATAGGAGGGATCGATCTGTGGACCGATCCACCTATGGCCTGATCGGTCCACAGACCGATCAGGTCTCTGCAACCAACTCTTTGTGAGAGTTGGGATCGGTCTGGGGACCGATCAGCCTAGGGCCTGATTGGTCCCCTGACCGATCAGATCCGTCTTGGATCAATCAGGGTGGAGCCTGATCGGTCCAGGCCTAGCCGTTGAGTCACAACGGCTAGATTTCTGTGTCTTCTTTGCCAACTTCGCAGGTTCAGGTTATAAATCGAGGTTGAAGGCCTCCAAAAAAATAGGAGAAGTGGACTTCTTCTTGCTCCTGCGATCTGAGCTCTATTGAGCTCTCCACTGCTGAAGCTTCGTGTGAGCTTCCCTCGGCTGGACTCTAACTGATCAGTTGCTGCTGTTGTTGGCATCCGTGACGTGGTTGCTTCATCACCAGTCGACGAGAAGGCAAGCAAACTAGTGTTTTTACATTCATATTGTTCTTGGCTTCTCGCTTTATCTTTGTACTCCGATCTTGCTGTTGCAAGAGAGATTGTAGCGAGGTTTCTCCACCCAGAAGGAGTTTTTATTAGCCGATTTTCCGGGGTCTCATCCACCGACGGATTGATAGGATTCGTCCACCTTATGGACACGCCGAGGAGTAGGAGTATCATCTCCGAACCTCGTTATATCGTCGCGTTTGAGGTTTGATATTCTCCTATTTTGTTTCTATCTTTTATTTCCGCTGCGCTAACTAAAATTGTAGGAAGAAACGTGAATTTAGGGTCGGCTATTCACACCCCCCCTCTCTAGCCGCGATTGAGGATCCTAACAAGTGATATCAGAGCGAGGTTGCTCTTCGTCGGATTAACACCCGGGGGAGCACAAGCTAAAGAATGGATCGACTTGGAGAAGACGTCACGATTCCACCCTTCTATGATCGCGATGACTTCGCGTATTGGAAGGTAAGAATGAGGTATTTTCTTATGACTAACCTAGTAAATTGGAATTGTGTACAAGTAGGTTTTATTCCTCCGGAGGATAAAGATGGAGAACCTCTCGAGAAGAAGAAGTGGACGAAGGAACAAATCCACCGATCCATAATCAACGACGAGGTAACGAAAATCTTTGAATTTTCATTACCTAATGATATCTTGTGTAAGATAGGTGGATACAACAATGCCAAGGAGTTGTAGAACAACTTGGCTAAGTTCCATGAGGAGAGCTCCAATTCAAGTCATGAAAAGGAGTCAAGTGAGCCAAGTAGCTCACATCATGGAGATATGGAATTAGAAGTTGAGGGCTACTCAACATCTAAGGAAGAAGAGGAGGAGAGTTCTTCTTCAAGATTGGAGCAAGAAGAAGAAGCCTCTACCTCCGGAAGGGATGAAGGAGAGAGCTTATATCCATCCTCAACCCTAGGTAACTCAAGCAACTTAATCTTAAGTAAATTACATATAATGTGCTTTGAGTGTAGGGATTATGAGCATTACAAGAGTAAATGTCCAAAGAGGATTAGGAAGACTCCACCGGCGCCAAAGGTCAAGGAAGCCGGAGTCGGGATACGCAAGGACAAGGAGCACGTGGTGTGCTTCCAATGCAAGCAAAGGGGACATTATAAGAGCCAATGTCCGAGGGGGAGGCAACCTTACAAGGACAAGAGACCAAGCACATCTATGGGGGGAGCTAAGGCAAACCCTAAGGTATCCTTTAAGGCACATTCTTGCAATTCTAATAAGACACATGCTAGTAGTTTTATTGCAATTGTCAATAATGATAAGCATGATAACCATAGAAACCGATACATGTGCTTAGGTGCCAAACATGTTAGCCTAGATAAGGACAATGCTAGAAATGCCAACCCTAGAGTTAACTCATCTAAGGTTAAGGAAAACCTAGATAGGAATCCCAAAACAACTAGACATATGCCTAGGAATACCTCAAAGAAAAATGGAAAATTAAAACTTGAGGTATTAAAGAGGGAAAATCAAGTCTTGAGGTCAAGACTTGACACTTTAGAAAAGGCTCTTAAGAATTTGGAGAAGTCAACTCTAGGTCTAAGGGTCAAAAATCAAAGCCCAAGGACATGAGAGGTTTGGGTCACAAACCTAAGTCTCAAGTGGTCAAGCCCGCTTATCATAATGTTCCATTCGATTATGGAACAAGACCTAGGGCTAAGAAGACCATCACCAAGGTTACAAGGGGAGTCACCCCTAGAGTTGATCTTGATGAGTCCCAAATGACCAAGGCTTTAAAGCCTAGGAGGGTCATTAGAAGGGTTGCTAGGGAAGTCATCCCTAGTGAATATTTAGTGAACCCAATGAGCTCAAATATGTATTGGGTTCCTAGGAGCGTGATTCCTTCACGCTAGATGGTTTAGGGTGTGCCAACCTTAATGGGATAGGTAGTTAACCTACTCATGGCAAAAGGTGGCATTTTAGGAATTTTCAAGGTGTAATCAAGCCTTGAAAATGAAATTAAAAATTATTCCTAAGGTGATTAGGATGTGCCAACCACATTTGAGGAGTTTTCTAAGGTCAATCTAATTGGCACATAGTGATCTAAAAATCTTTAGTATATGACTTTAGGTCTATTACACTTAGGAATATAGAATTTATGGCAAAATGACCAAAATTATCAAAAATGGCAACTAAGGCTAGAATTAGGTATTTTCTATACCTTTATATGTTATTTGCCATACATTGTTTGTCATATGCCATGTCATGACATCATATTTATTTTATTATCATTTGAAATGTCATGATAATGCTTAGGTTAGTTATATGTCATGTCTTATTTAAGTTTCATACTTGATGACATGACATCATGACATTGGCACATGTTTCCACTTATGATATTATTTTATGTCATTTCATCATCTCTTGCATTTATGATCAATTAATTTGATTTAAGGATAGAAACACAATTTGATATGGAGATCAAATTGTTGTTTAGAAAATGCATGAGAACTTAGCTTAAGATAACCTAAACTCATATCTCACATCAAAATTGACTTGGATGTGTTTGATACACCTTAGATGTGTGTGAGATATTAGGATTATGAGTTAGGGTCAAGGTGCATAGTTCTTGTACCTAGATGAGCCTAATTCGAATTTGAGGATCATAGGGAAAACTTGTGTACAAGTCATGTACATTTAGCCCTAAGATTGTGGTCCTAAATTGAATGGTTTAAGATCATTTCAAAATTGATTTGAAAAACCTTGATGAAGCTTTTCTAGTGATAGCATTCATCATTGAGCAAGTTGATACAAAGATGGATTAACCTTGAGCTATTTCAGAGTCTTTCGAACTTTGTATCAAGATTAAAAAATGAGAGTTATTTTCATAAAAAAAAACTATTTTTTCATGATAATATATGTTATGAGGAATGTATCCTCAAAATTTTACAATTTTTGGAATTTTCTGTGTTTTTTTTTTGGGGGGGTTTCTGAATTTCGGGAGAAAAATCAGAAATCCTTATCAGTGAGTCGTGGACCGATCAGAGGAGATCCTGATCGGTCCAGGGAAGTCTGGATCGGTCACTGGTCCGATCCAGGGTAGTGTGGATCGGTCGGGTGACCGATCCAGTGGAGTCCTGACCGGTCTGGTGACCGGTCAGAGCGTGCCAAAATACTGATTTTCGACTGTTGTCTGAAATTTCAGCTGTGGAAGTTGGTGTTTTAGATTTCTAAAGGGTTGAAACTTTCCAAGACATTGTTGGTGCAATGGTCAAGGAGGAGTTGACCTTTAGGGGGAGTTTTACCTATTGGTCAAGGGGGAGTTGACCTTTAGGGGGAGTTTTTACTCATCAAGATATCTGAGGATGAGTGATATGAGATTATCACTAAGTTGATTGTTGACTTTAGTATCAATGGGGAAATTAAGGGTTTCAATGAAAGGTATGGGACTTTCATTAGGAAGAAACTCTTGACCTTGATTCACTCTTTTTTATGTGTGTCAAAAAGGGGGAGAATGTCCAGAGAATGTTCAAGGAAGAACATTGGAGTTTGGAGAACATTGGAGAACTATTGGAAAACCTAAGTTAGATTATCGGGTTAACCTAACTTGATTATGATTTTTGTCAAACATCAAAATGGGGGAGATTGTTGGTGCAACCTTAGGTCAAGGTTGACCTGGATGACCCGACTCGAGTTGACTTGACTCGAGTTGTATTTTGATGTTTGACGAGAATAGAGAAGTTGTATTTTGATGTTTGACAAGAATAGAAACTTGGGAAATTGTGGGTGCAACCTTTGGTCAAGGTTGATCTGGTTGACCCGACTTGAATTGACCTGATTCGGGAAAAAGTCCAAGCATGGAGACTTGGCATGTAAAAGTCCAAGCAGGGAGCTTGGCACGGGGAAAAGTCCAAGTATGGAGATTTGGCACGGAAAAGTCCAAGCAGGGAGCTTGACACGGGAAAAGTCCAAGTATGGAGACTTGGCACGGAAAAGTCCAAGCAGGGAGCTTGGCACGGGGAAAAGTCCAAGTATGGAAGTTTGGCATGGGAGGTCAGAGAGGGCTCGGTAGCTCGTTCTCCGGACTAGGTCAGAGAGGGCTCGGTAGCTCGTTCTCTGGACTGGATGGAGTCGGAGAGGGCTCGGTAGCTCGTTCTCCGGACTAGGTCAGAGAGGGCTCGGTAGCTCGTTCTCTGGACCGGACGTGGAAGTCGGAGAGGGCTCGGTAGCTCGTTCTCCGGACTAGGTCAGAGAGGGCTCGGTATCTCGTTCTCTAGATCAGGAAGGCTTAGGGTTTAAGGTTGGAAAATTGGAGACTTGGGTCAAGGATTCTTTTATATATCCGGATCGGTCTACCGATCTGGCCAAAGGTATACGATCGCCATGACATTGGTCCTAGATCCGGTTGATTAGTTTATGGGAGAAGGAATAGGAGGGATCGGTCTGTGGACCGATCCACCTATGGCCTGATCGGTCCACAGACCGATCAGGTCTCTGCAACCAACTCTTTGTGAGAGTTGGGATCGGTCTGGGGACCGATCAGCCTAGGGCCTGATCGGTCCCCTGACCGATCAGATCCGTCCTGGATCGATCAGGGTGGAGCTTGATCGGTCCAGGCCTAGCCGTTGAGTCACAACAGCTAGATTTATGTGTCTTCTTTGCCTTCTTCGCAGGTTCAGGTTATAAATCGAGGTTGAAGGCCTCCAAAAAAATAGGAGAAGTGGACTTCTTCTTGCTCCTGCGATCTGAGCTCTGTTGAGCTCTCCACTACTGAAGCTTCGTGTGAGCTTCCCTCGGCTGGACTCCAACTAATCAGTTGCTGCTGTTGTTGGCATCCGTGAAGTGGTTGCTTCATCACCAGTCGACGAGAAGGCAAGCAAACTAGTGTTTTTACATTCATATTGTTCTTGGCTTCTCGCTTTATCTTTGTACTCCGATCTTACTGTTGCAAGAGAGATTGTGGCGAGGTTTCTCCACCCAGAAGGAGTTTTTATTAGCCGATTTTCCGGGGTCTCATCCACCGACGGATTGATAGGATTCGTCCACCTTACGGACACGTCGAGGAGTAGGAGTATCATCTCCAAACCACGTTATATCGTCGCGTTTGAGGTTTGATATTCTCCTGTTTCGTTTCTATCTTTTATTTCCGCTACGCTAACTAAAATTGTAGGAAGAAACGTGAATTTGGGGGCAGCTATTCACACCCCCCCCCCCCCCCTCCTCTCTAGCCGCGACCGAGGATCCTAACAAATGGAAGATGCAAAAACTCTTAGATCTTTTTTAGGTCTTTTAAACTATACCAGGCAATTGTTAGAGTGTATACTGAAAGCCTAAGCTTTTGTAAACATTTATTTTGAATAAAGAATCACATTTGGTCAAATTGTCTACATTTCTTTGTAGTTGTTCAATTAATTTATATTGTAGATAACATAGTATGTGGTGTCACATACAGAAGATGATGTTATCAGTACCTTATAAATTATAAACAGTAGCTCACGACCAAAATGGAAGGGAACAAACCATTGGAAGGTCATAGTATAATTAGGAATTAGTTTATCTTAATTATATAATTACACTAGTACACTTAGAGTGTATTGAGTAGGACCATTAGAGATCGTTTCTTTTATACTGACTTTATAAAGGAACAAAGACCTCAGTTATTATGGAAGTGTGTGCTCTTAATCCTAATATAATAACAAGCACATATATTTGATATTTATTTCTTTAATTTATCAATGGGTGAGATTTAGTTCGATAAATCAATAAGCCCGATAAGTTGGGAAATGATATCACTTATAGTCTGTGTTGTTGATTATAGAAGGAAAATGTGTCCTAATGATCTAGGTTGATAATGTCCCCAAGAAGAGCTCATAAGGATTGTCATGTTAAACTCTGCAGGTGGACTCAGTCCGACATGACGATAAGGTTGAGTGGTACTATTCTTGGACTAAGATATTAATTAAATGAGTTGTCAGTAACTCACTTAATTAGTGGACATTCCACATCTTAAACACAGGGAGACTAACACACTCATAATAAGAAGGAGTCCAAAAATGTAATTTGGGATTGGTGCGGTAGTTCAATCATAGTTCTCTAGTGGAATGAATTATTATTGATAAAATTAAGTTGTGTGTTCGGGGTGAACACGGGATGCTTAATTTTATTGGGAGACCAAAACCAATTCCTCCTCTCGGTCCCTATCGTAGCCTCTTATTTATAGAGTACTATATCCACCTATACCCACCTTCATACCTATGGTGTAGGGGTCGGCCAAGCTAGCTTGTGGATCAAGCTAGGATCGGCCAAGCCTTGGTTTATGGGTGGCCGGCCCTAGCTTGAACCCAAGCTTAGGTGGCCGGCCCCATTAAATTAGAAAAGAATTTTAATTTTAAAATGTTCTTATGTGGAAGATATATTATTGGAGAGAATTAAAATTAAAATATCTCTTCTACAAAAGATTAAGAAAAGAGATTAGATCTCTTTCCTTATTTGTAGATTGGAAAGATATTTTATTTTTCTTTGTAAATTATTCACATTTAGAAAAATTAAAATTATAGAAATTTCTTTTTATCAACCATGAAGGGATTTTAAAGAGAAATTTTATTTTTTTTAAATTTCCAAAGACAAATAAGGAATTTTAATTGTTGATTGAAATAGCCTTGTTTGCTCTTAATGATGTGGCCGGCCATGACATGAAGGAATAGGAAGTTTTGTTTAATTTTTCTTAATTAATTCATGTCAAGGAAAGTTAAGGAAATTTTATTGTAATTAAATTTCCTTATTTGCCAAAGCTAAGGATTATAAAAGAGGGGGTTTTGGGAGCCTTCAAGGAGAACAACCTCTATTATTTTCTCCCTCTTTTCTTCCTTGGTGTGGCCAGCTTCATCCTTTCTCTTCTCTCCATCTTTGTGGCCGAAACTTCCTTTACTCTTGGAGATTAAGTGGTGGCCGGTTTCTAGCTTGGAGAAGAAGGAGAGAAAGCTTTCATCCCTTGGAGCTTGGTTGGTGTTTTCTCTTCATCCTTGGAGGTGCTCTTGTTGTGGCCGAACCTTGCAAGGAGGAGAAGAAGGTGCTTTGGTGGTTTCTCATCTCGGAAGATCGTTGCCCACACAACGTCCGAGGTTAGAAGAGGAATACGGTAGAAGACCTAGAGGTTTTTGCTTGCAAAAGAAAAGGTATACTAATATTTTATTTCCGCATCATACTAATTTTATCTTCATGTAAAAATACCAAATACAAGAGGCATGCGATTCTAGTATTTCGAATTTGTTTTCGATGTTGTGTTCTTTGTTTTTCTTTTCCTTGTGATTTGATTATTCTTTTCGGTTGACCTAAAGTTATTTAAGGAAATTAAATATTAGCTTTCCTTAAAAGGCTTTGTCTAGGCGGTGGTGGTTGTTCTCATATCCAAGAAGGCCATGTGCCTCGCCATGCAGTCCTCGAAGCCAATTTTAGAAATTAATATTTAATGGAATTAATAACCTAGGTGATTTGGATCGAATGTGTTAAGTTCCGCAGGAGATCCAAGTCTAAACCTAAAAGAACAAATAGATTAAATTTTGGATCAAACGTGTTAAGTTCCGCAGGCGATCCAAGTTTAATTTAAAAGAGCACATGGTAGCTAGGAAAAGGTTCAGACCTTTGTACAAAATTTTTGTACAGTGGAACCATTAGGTTTTCCGAGTATCAACCAACAATTGGTATCAGAACTAGGGTTTTGCCTCTGTGTATTTGATATTAGTCTAATTATGCACATGTCATACATAATTTAGGCAGGTTAATAGTAGGATGTGCTAACTTTGTGGATGCAGGATCCAACTATTATGGCTTATAGTTTTTATGTGTGTGATTCGACCCTTGGACATGTCAAGGGCATTTATTGTGTGTGCATGATTGTATTATAAAATATAGCAGGAGCTGTATTTAGTTTTATTAGGATTTTATTTTTGATCTAGTTACATGTACATTTCTTTTATAGAATATAGGATCGATGGATGTAAATTTTATTTTATGTTCGATCTAGTTTACATGTACATTCCTTCGAGGAATATAGGATCGAAAAATGTAAAATTCTATTTATGTCGCGGATTGAATCTTGCAAGGCGTGGAACCTTTTGAGAACCAGAGGCGCAGCGGAACAAGGAGCAAGATGGATGCGACATCTGATGGATCGAAAGCGCTAGAGGGGGGGTGAATAGCGCTCGTGGCTATTTTAGCAATTTAAACACAGAGTAGAAACGCAGCGGAAAGTAAATGCAAACACAAAAGACGCAGGTGTTTTACTTCATTCGGAGCCTATCTCGACTCCTACTCGAAGGCCCGCGATCCTTGACCGCTTTCGTTGGGCAACAATTATAAATCCGGAATTATTACAAACTAGAAGCAATTACAGTTAAGTGCAAATAAGAAAGTTATACCAACGAACAAGAAAGTAGATGAGCTTTGTAGTTTCAGTTCGTTGTAGCAGCAGAGCGTTGTTGAAGCGTATAGAGCACACAAGAGCACAGCACTTCTGTTCGGAATTCGATGTTCTGAGCTGCACCTCGAGGCCTCATTTTATAGCTCTGCAAGGTCTGATCCAGATCCCCAAGTCTCAGGATCAGATTTGACCCGAAGCGGATCGGTCGACTGATCTTCACGTTCGGTCGACCGATCAGATGATCTCCACCGCATCTAATCCGTCCATCCATCGCTCCGCTTCGATCTGGTCAAACTTTATCCCTGGGATCGGTCAACTGATCCCAAGGTTCGGTCGACCGATCAGTCTCCTCTGACCCGCACACCTCGGCTTGATCAAGTCGACATCTATCCCAGGTTCGGTCGACCGATCTCGAGGTCCAGACGACCGATCCCTGGTCGAACCTGGTCCAACTTCTGGCGATCTGGTCTGGTAGCTTGGAGGTTCGGTCGACCGATCCCAAGGTTCGGTTGACCGATCCCGGTCAGTACTAACCCTGCACAAAAGTATTAGTTTCCTGCAAAACAGAGTTAGAACACAAATGATAAACAAATGTATTGATAGCCTTCG
The DNA here is from genome assembly GCF_018446385.1 of Zingiber officinale. Taxonomy (NCBI): domain Eukaryota; kingdom Viridiplantae; phylum Streptophyta; class Magnoliopsida; order Zingiberales; family Zingiberaceae; genus Zingiber; species Zingiber officinale. The sequence goes on from NC_055988.1 coordinate 84,180,627, forward strand.
GACTGTCTGAGTCTGACTTCGGGTTTCCTACCGGAAACCCTAGGTCGACCCGACGCCTACTGTTCCCTCTATGGAGAACACGTCCTCACCTACTCCACTCAGGAGATTTACCTGATGCTAGTCCGATCCTCCAGACCGATTGGACTTTCCGCTTAGGGTTACCACCCCTAGGACCTAGGGTTACCACCCCCTAGGGTTTTTCTCCACCTAGGGTTACCACCCCCTAAGACCTAAGGTTACCCCCCCTTAGGATTTTCCTCCACCTAGGGTTACCACCCCCTAGGACCTAAGGTTACCGCCCCTTAGGGTTTTTCTCCTTCACCTAGGGTTACCACCCCCTAGGACCTAAGGTTACCACCCCTTAGGATTTTCACCTGCCTAACTGCAGTTAGGACTTTCCTGCACACTTGTTTAAGCTCATTAGATAACAAAAAAACTTAACTTGAACCCTTTGACATAATCAAAACACCGGTTCGATCGTCGGATGCTTCCCGCACCAACAACATCTAGACCCGGTGGCGGTGGCCAAAGATGGCAGCAGCTAGGGTTGGCAATACACGGAGGACAGCAATAGATAAAAGTCATAATAGTTGAAAATTAGTTTTTCTATTTATTGCTTTTTATGTTGTGACTGTGTGTGCTTGTTAGTATGCATGTTAAGTAGGCTAGCATAGTCAAAATTCCTCATTTTTAAATAACTAAGTGGGAGAGGGATTTTAAATAAATTCCACGGTCTCCATTACTGGTTTGTAAGTGATGCAGACAAGCTTGCGTGTTGGCTCTGAGTGCCTTCCTCCATATCGGATGAGCTTGTTTGTGGATCACTAGAACAAACTTCCATTTTGGATGACTATAGGAAGTTAATTAAGAGCGTGTGATCTTCCTCATCGGAAGGGGCACAATCTTATTAATGGACTTAGTGTCAAGTAATGGTATACACTTAGGCACATCTAATAGTATCCTCCCCATCGGATTCACTGCTATTATTTGTGTGACCAAATGATACCAACTATTAATTTTATTTGTCAAAAAGTTAGGTTGACAAGATAATAAAATTAATGGGTTAAACCCTCCTTTTACAAATGTTGAATTTGTATACGTCCACACTATCGTGGCATACAAAATTCTCGATGTTGGTTAATTTAAAATAGCATTGTTTGAGGAATCAATATTATTCTAAATTTAGAGTTCTGATCAAAAGTTATTTGTGAATTTTAGGATGACTTTCAACCCACTGGCCATCATACTAAAAGAGAACAGACTTACTGGTCCAAATTACATAGATTGGAAAAGGAACCTGGACATTGTTCTTACTGCTGAAAGCTATAAGTTTGTACTGACTAAACCTTGCCCTGATACACCCAATGGTGAATCTACCCAAGAGGAGATTGAGTATCATAGGAAATGGGTAAAAGCAGATGAGATGGCGCGGTGTTACATTTTGGCTTCAATGTCAAATGTATTGCAACATCAGCATCAAGATTAACCAACAGCCTATGATATTATGAACAATCTCAAGGAACTCTTTGGTCACCAGGATCGGGCCTCTAGGCAAGAAGCCATGAGAAAGATAATGACAGCTACCATGCAAGAGGGTACTCCCGTGAGGGATCATATCCTAAAGATGATGGCTTATCTAAATGAAATACAAATCCTTGGAGGAGAAATTGATGGGGAAACCCAGATCGATATGATTCTCCAAACACTACCTAGAAGTTTTGAGCAATTCTGCCTGAATTACAATATGAATAAAAGGGTATATTCATTGGCGGAACTACTGACAGAACTTCAGGCAGCAGAAGGTTTGTTCCGTCATAATTCTCATATTCACTATGTTGAAAATGGTTCTACTTCTAAACCGAAAGGAAAGAAGAAGAAGAAGAAATAAGTTAGCTCAGCAAAGAAGGTGAATAAATCTCATAGTACATGACCTCAAGCTGGAGTGAAGAAGCCGAAGGGCAAGTGCTTCATCTGCAAGCAGTCAGGGCATTGGAAGGCGGACTATCCTCGTAGGAATCAAAACAACAAAGGTATATCTCATGCTCTAGTTGTTGAAACATGTTTAGCGATGTTATCTACCAGCACCTGGTGTGTAGATACGGGAGCCACTGATCATGTCTGCAATTCCTTGCAGGGGTTCCAGGAAACCCGACGACTAACTGAAGGAGAGATTACAGTCTACATGGGCAATGCTACTAAGGTGGCGGTTGTTGCAGTGGGAGGCGTCTACTTATCTTTTAATAGGAATAGAAATTTGGTTTTAAGAAATTGTCTTTATGTACCCAGTTTTAGAAAAAATTTAATTTCACTTTCTAAACTATTTTTGGATGGATATTCAGTTTCCTTTAGTAACGATGTGGTTATTAAGAGAAATAAAGTGATTATATGTTCTGGTGCAATAGTTGGCAATTTGTATACTTTAAATTTCCCCCACAAAGCATAATATGAAAATTAATAACACATATTCTAACTCAAATAAGAGAAAAGAACCTTCGGAAATGAACCAAGCATATCTTTGGCATCAAGGCTTGGTCATATTAACTTAAGTAGGATTCAAAGACTTATAGCCGATGGACTCTTGGGTTCATTAGAGTTGAAAAATTTTTCAACTTGTGAATCTTGCTTGGAAGGTAAAATGACCAAGAGGCCTTTCAAGGCCAAGGGGTAAAGAGCCAAAGAAGAATTGGTTTATTCTGATTTGTGTGGTCCTATGTCTGTCCAGGCAAGAGGTAGTTTTGAATATTTTGTCTCTTTTATAGATGATTATTCAAGATACGGATACATTTACCTAATGCGCCGCAAGTCCGAGTGCTTTGATAAGTTCAAAGAATATAAGGCTGATGTGGAGAAACGACTAGGTAAAAGTATCAAGACACTACGGTCTGATCGTGGTGGCGAATACCTCTTAGGAGAGTTTAGGAATTACTTATCAGAGATCGGGATTCAATCCTAATTGTCCGCACCTGGTACACCCCAACAGAATGGTGTGGCAGAACGAAGGAATAGGACTCTTATGGAGATGGTTAGATCAATGATGAGTTATTCAGAATTACCAAATTCATTTTGGGAATATGCTCTGGAAATGGCAGCGCACATTCTGAACTTAGTACCTTCTAAATCAGTTTCTTCTACTCTCACAGAATTGTGGAATGGGCGAAAACCCAGTCTAAGACATATTCGGATTTGGGGTAGTCCAGCACATGTGCTGAAACTAGATGCTGATAAGTTAGAATCTCGTACAGAAGTTCACGTGTTTGTGGGTTATCCCAGAGGAATGAAAGGTGGTTTATTTTATAGTCCTAAAGACCAGAAGGTCATTGTTAGCACCAATGCCCAGTTTTTAGAAAAAGACTATATAATGGATCACAAACCCAGTAGCAAAGTTGTTCTAGAAGAACTTAGAGAGGACACGTCTACTTTAGTACCAACAGTACAAGATGTAGTACCACAAGAGACTGCAACACGTGTCACACATGATACACAACCACAAACGACGTCTCGTCGTAGTGGGAGAGTTGTGAGGGAACCTGAGAGATTCATGTTTTTGGGAGAGTCTTCGGACTTGATCCCGGGTAAACATGAACCTGATCCCCGAACATATGACGAAGCACTCCAAGATATAGATGCAGCATCTTGGCAAAAGGCAATGAATTCTGAAATAGAGTCTATGTACTCTAATAAGGTCTAGGAGCTTATAGAACCACCTGATGGTGTAAAAGCCATTGGATGCAAGTGGATCTACAAAAGGAAAAGAGGGACAGACGGGAAGGTAGAAACTTTCAAAGCTAGGCTTGTTGCGAAAGGGTACACTCAGAAAGAGGGAATCGATTATGAGGAGACCTTTTCACCGGTAGCCATGCTTAAGTCTATCCGGATACTCTTATCCATTGCTGCTCATATGGATTATGATATTTGGCAAATGGATGTCAAGACAACTTTCCTTAATGAAAGTCTTGAAGAAAACATCCATATGAAGCAACTAGAAGGGTTCATTGAAAAAGGCAAAGAGCATCTGGTGTGCAAGCTCAATCGGTCCATTTATGGACTGAAGCAAGCTTCAAGGTCTTGGAACATCTGGTTTAATGAAGTAATCCAGTCATATGGATTTATTCAGTGTCCGGATGAGTCTTGTATATACAAGAAGTGTAACGAAAATGTGGTGGTATTTCTTGTACTATACGTAGATGATATTTTGTTAATTGGAAACAATGTCAAGGTATTATCAGACGTAAGGGTATGGTTGTCCAAACAATTTGATATGAAGGATTTAGGAGATTGTGCACACATTCTTGGGATCAAAGTTATAAGGGATCGCAAGAAAAGAATGTTGTGTCTGTCCCAAGCTTCATATATAGATACAATCCTTGCTCGTTTTAGCATGCAGGATTCCAAGAAAGGTTTCTAACCTTTTAGGCATGGAGTAGCTCTATCTAAAGAGATGTCTCCGAAGACATCAAAGGAGATAGAGGACATGAAAGCAGTTCCTTATGCTTCGGCTGTAGGAAGCCTAATGTATACAATGCTATGTATAAGACTTGATATCTGTTTTGTCGTGGGCATGGTTAGCAGATATCAGAGTAACCCTGGACAAGGACATTAGACTGCGGTAAAGCATATATTAAATTACCTGAGAAAGACTAGAGATTATATGCTAATTTACCAAGCAGACGATTTGCTCCCTGTGGGTTACACGGATTCAGATTTCCAATCCGATAGGGACAACAGTAAGTCTACATCAGGCTATGTGTTTACTTTAGGAGGTGGAGCCATTGCATGGAGGAGTGTTAAGCAGAAATACGTTTCGGACTCAACCATGGAAGTTGAGTATGTAGCAGCCTCTGAGGCAGCTAAAGAAGCAGTATGGCTCACGAACTTTCTAATGGACTTAGATGTGATTCCTGGTTTGCCCAAAATCATCACAATTTATTGTGATAATAGCAGTGCAGTTGCAAATTCGAAGGAACCACGAGCCCATAAGGCAAGTAAACATATAGAGCGTAAGTACCACCTGATACGAGATATCGTGAAGCGAGGAGAAGTTGTCATCGCCAAGATTGCATCAGCAGATAACCTGGCAGATCCTTTCACTAAGGCCCTTCCGGCAAAAGCTTTTGATCGGCATGTGGAGGGAATGGGAATCAGATGTATGGCAGAAGATATGGCAGCTTAGTCATTAGTATAAGTGGGAGATTGTTAGAGTGTATACTGAAAGCCTAAGCTTTTGTAAACATTTATTTTGAATAAAGAATCACATTTGGTCAAATTGTCTACATTTCTTTGTAGTTGTTCAATTAATTTATATTGTAGATAACATAGTATGTGGTATCACATACAGAAGATGATGTTATCAGTACCTTATAAATTATAAACAGTAGCTCACGACCAAAATGGAAGGGAACAAACCATTGGAAGGTCATAGTGTAATTAGGAATTAGTTTATCTTAATTATATAATTACACTAGTACACTTAGAGTGTATTGAGTAGGACCATTAGAGGTCGTTTCTTTTATACTGACTTTATAAAGGAACAAAGACCTCAGTTATTATGGAAGTGTGTGCTCTTAATCCTAATATAATAACAAGCACATATATTTGATATTTATTTCTTTAATTTATCAATGGGTGAGATTTAGTTCGATAAATTAATAAGCCCGATAAGTTGGGAAATGATATCACTTATAGTGTGTGTTGTTGATTATAGAAGGAAACTGTGTCCTAGTGATCTAGGTTGATAATGTCCCCAAGAAGAGCTCATAAGGATTGTCATGTTAAACTCTGCAGGTGGACTCAGTCCGACATGACGATAAGGTTGAGTGGTACTATTCTTGGACTAAGATATTGATTAATTGAGTTGTCAATAACTCACTTAATTAGTGGACATTTCACATCTTAAACACAGGGAGACTAACACACTCATAATAAGAAGGAGCCCAAAAATATAATTTGGGATTGGTGCAGTAGTTCAATAATAGTTCTCTAGTGGAATGAATTATTATTGATAAAATTAAGTTGTGTGTTCGGGGCGAACACGGGATGCTTAATTTTATCGGGAGACCAAAACCAATTCTTCCTCTCGGTCCCTATCGTAGCCTCTTATTTATAGAGTACTATATCCACCAATACCCACCTTCATACCCATGGTATAGGGGTCGGCCAAGCTAGCTTGTGGATCAAGCTAGGGTCGGCCAAGCCTTGGTTTATGGGTGGCCGGCCCTAGCTTGAACTCAAGCTTAGGTAGCCGGCCTCATTAAATTAGAAAAGAATTTTAATTTTAAAATTTTCTTATGTGGAAGATATAATTTATTGGAGAGAATTAAAATTAAAATATCTCTTCTACAAAAGATTAAGAAAAGAGATTAGATCTCTTTCCTTATTTGTAGATTGGAAAGATATTTTATTTTTCTTTGTAAATTATTCACATGTAGAAATATTAAAATTATGAAAATTTCTTTTTATCAACCATGAAGGGATTTTAAAGGGAAATTTTATTTTTTTAAAATTTCCAAAGACAAATAAGGAATTTTAATTGTTGATTGAAATAGCCTTGTTTGCTCTTAATGATGTGGTCGGCCATGACATGAAGGAATAGGAAATTTTGTTTAATTTTTCTTAATTAATTCATGTCAAGGAAAGTTAAGGAAATTTTATTGTAATTAAATTTCCTTATTTGCCAAAGCTAAGGATTATAAAAGAGGGGGTTTTGGGAGCCTTCAAGGAGAACAACCTCTATTATTTTCTCCCTCTTTTCTTCCTTGGTGTGGTCGGCTTCATCCTTTCTCTTCTCTCCATCTTTGTGGCCGAAACTTCCTTTGCTCTTGGAGATTAAGTGGTGGCCGGTTTCTAGCTTGGAGAAGAAGGAGAGAAAGCTTTCATCCCTTGGAGCTTGATTGGTGTTTTCTCTTCATCCTTGGAGGTGCTCTTGTTGTGGCCGAACCTTGCAAGGAGGAGAAGAAGGTGCTTTGGTGGTTTCTCATCTCGAAAGATCGTTGCCCACACAACGTCCAAGGTTAGAGGAGGAATACGGTAGAAGACCTAGAGGTTTTTGCTTGCAAAAAAAAAGGTATACTAGTATTTTATTTCCGCATCATACTAGTTTTATCTTCATGTAAAAATACCAAATACAATAGGCATGCGATTCTAGTATTTCGAATTTGTTTTCGATGTTGTGTTCTTTGTTTTTATTTTCCTTGTGATTTGATTGTTCTTTTTGGTTGACCTAAAGTTATTTAAGGAAATTAAATATTAGCTTTCCTTAAAAGGCTTTGTCTAGGCGGTGGTGGTTGTTCCCATATCCAAGAAGATCATGTGTCTTGCCATGTAGTCCTGAAAGTCAATTTTGGAAATTAATATTTAATGGAATTAATAACCTAGGTTATTTGGATCGAATGTGTTAAGTTCCGCAGGAGATCCAAGTCTAAACCTAAAAGAACAAATAGATTAAACTTTGGATCAAACGTGTTAAGTTCCGCAGGCGATCCAAGTTTAATTTAAAAGAACACATGGTAGGTAGGAAAAGGTTCAGACCTTTGTACAAAATTTTTGTACAGTAGAACCATTAGGTTTTCCGAGTAGCAACCAACAATATCTAAAAGATATAGGAAAAATCAGTGGACCTTTGTACAATAAAACATCATAAAGAGGACAAAAATATTTTAACCAACAAGATTTAGAACTGGTTAGATAGATAAAAAAATATGGTCAAAAACCTGCCTGAATTAACATTACCTCTTGATACAGACTATATGATTATAGAAACAAATAGCTGTGAAACAGGATGGGGAGGCGCCCTTTACAGAAAAGCCAACAAATATTATCCTAAAAATACAGAAGTACTATGCAGGTATGCTTCAGGCCAATACAAAGAAAAGGGTCGGCTGACTTCTTTAGACTATGAAATTTTAGCTGTAATTTATTGTCTTGATGTTTTCAGACTTTTTATTTGCAGCAAACAAGAAATCACAGTCAGAACAGACTGTGAGGCTATTGTTAAATGTAGCCAACAAACCAAAGGTCTTCGAAAAGGCCTTAGTACAAAAAGATGGTTAAAATTTACAGATACTATTATTAACAAGGGACTAACCATCCAATGGAAACACATTAAGGGAAGTACCAATTCTTTGACAAATACATTATCTCGATTATTACACTAAACTTTGGCATTCATCTTGCAGACATGGATAAACAAAAGAAAGTCAACACTTTTACAATGAAAACTATGAGATTTGGAAATCAAGAACTTCAACAATTCACTCGTTATGAGGAACAATTTCATTTTCCAGCTAGAGAAAAATTAGATCATATACAAACATGTCTTCTTGACAACATATGGAACATTCACACAATCCCTAGAGGAACCAAATACAAGATAGCCATAATCAATGTTGTTGCCAATTACTTCCAATCAATAATACTAAAACCAGTTGGAAAGAAGTTCTCCTGTTATGTAGTTTACTCAGGTTCTCAAGCAGGAGTATATTATGACTGGGAAGAAGTTACAATCGCTATCCAAGGTTGTGCAACTCCCTCATTTCGGGGTTTCTAATCACTAGAAGATTCTTTTGATTCCGCCAGATCAATCATTGGGCCTAATTTCTTTATTAGCACCCTACTAAAAACAAGAGGCAAAACACCCAAGGAAACATATCAGCCAGAAATGACCCAAGAATCTGAGAAGACATATGCACAGGCTATTACAACCCCTTCTCCAAACAAGGCACAACCTAAGGTTCATAGGCCCAATTATTTAACCCTAGGACAATTAAGGACCGATGCAGCTACAACATCCAGACAAAGAAATTCAGAAGCAGTTTTATTGGGCCTACCCACCATTATTCTAGATGAAATCTCCATATACATAAGGCGCCTTGCAGAAGACTCTACTTTTCAAACCTTCACTGAACTATGTGAAGCTTTAAAAATGTTACACCAAGAACAAGTCCCAAAGGGGATGACAATCATTTATGAAGGAGAAAGCAACCCCAAACTAAAATGTCACAAAAGAACCAAAGCTTGTGAAACTTCGGAGAAATACGGATGTCAATGACATCTCCTATATGATTTTCGAAAAGTACATATAAACATGGACACATATGAACCACCAACAATTAAAGGAAGAGTCATTACTCCTTTCCTTTTGATGGACTATGGTTTGCTCTACAAACTATGGGTACATGACCCCGACTCTCTCCAAGACTTTCCAAAAAAACTTGGACAAATCATAGCCATTACTCTAGAAGATGAAGAAACATTTGTTATCTGTACTTTTGAAAGTTCACCTCCAGAATGGGTAGGTTTAAAGATTGAGCCTGCTATAGACACCTTATCAAAATAGATATTGATGACCTCAATGGTCGCCGACCAGAGTTTGATGACTATGCTTCTGATTTCGACATTAACTGGGAAGCTTTCTCACCCTTACCAGACCAATTGAAACATTGGCGAGCTTCTGTCCAAGGAGCCAGGTGGTCATGGGATAAATTAGAAGACCCAAATGAGTAGCTTCTAGCAGGAGAAACATACACAGAGAAAATCTACTGGCCTAAAGATATGGGTACTAGATTCCTTCCATTTTCTTTTACAACACAACATTCAACTCCACTTCAGCATTATCAAAAGAAGGCTGACCGATGGGCCACTAAAAGATTGGTGAGTTCTGCTCTATCTTCCAGAGCTTACAGAGCATCCTTAGCCAGATTGCAACAATATACAGCCCAAGAACAATATGCAAATGGTTCTACAACAGGACCCACAACCCAAAATACTGCCTCCAGATCTCCAACCCATCTCCAAGAAGCCCACTTCCAAGAAGCCCAAGGAATAAATTCTACTCCCTCATTGGATTATATCAGCGAGCACAATCTCGCCAACATGATGGAACCATAGGGACCTACCTCTTAGTCCTTCTCCACTACTTCTCCACCGTCCAACCAATCTTTTCAGTCCACTACCCTCCACTTTACAGCTCCTCTTAGTCATTCTCCACTACTTTTTAGTAGCCACCACTCTGAGTGGAATTGTGTTGCTCACACTTTACAGCCACTACCTCTTATCTCAAGGAATCGTCCTCTCTCAACTTTTCTGAATGCGCTCAGGAAGGTTTCCTTCTCCCCTAAGGAACCAAAACCCCTCTTCTCTCCCTCTCCTATAAAAAGCCCTAACCATCCTTGGCTTCGCAGACTGCCACCCTTCCCCTTTCTGAAAGCAAGTTTCAAGTGTCAAGCTGCAACCTTTAGGTTTTTAGTATGTAAGTATGTGTGTTTTCCTCCCAAGTATGTAAGCAGTCTCTATCCGTGAAAATTTTATACTAGTAAATATTGTGAGTCCTATATAAACTATATGTTTAAATGTGTCTATTAGTAGAAGTTTTTCTGTAACAGTTTGGTTATGAGAATCCAGTGGTTTCTTTTCTTTGTTTATGTTATTTTTTCTTCCTCAGTCCTTATCTAAGTACCCACGGGCGAATAGAAACTGTATAAGAATTCTTGCGTAAAACCTGTGCTGACTATCTACGGTTCGCGAGACAAGTCCCAACCTACCAATAAAAAAATCGGGGTTGCAAGAATATGATTCTCTACATGTGAGGCTCACTGGAAGGAAGAATAACTGAAAAAGAAAACATAAAAACCCACTATTTATAAACTACTGTTCACAATTACTATTCATATTTTACTATTCACTCAATTTTTGGTCACTCAATTTTTGGTATATATACACATAATTTTTCTAGGAAAAACAATGACAAATATTAACAATAGCTTTAAATTCCAAATTACTAATATTATTGAAACACTTACTACAAAAGGCATTTATTTCCTCCAACCTAAAGACTTTTCATCTACTCTACTTGCTCGATTAGATTGGACTCTTAATATGGAATTAAGTACTAAACCATAAACTTTACAACCAACGGAATCTATTATTTATAAAGATAGGCATGGTAGCTCCATAGTAAGATCTCATAATTACAAACCCTCACATCACAAGAAGAAAATCAAACTAATATGAACTTAATGAACATAGAATATAGCATACTGTCAAATCATTCAGGCCATAATAATGAGAATAGCTATTTATTTTATGATGACCTAAATGAATATGTTTACATCCCATTTGAAATAGCTACCTATTTCACTAAAGAAGATTTAATAGAATTAGAAGCTTTTGACCTTTTACATCATAAATTAGAACCTGGCTGGATGTTATATTTTAATAAAGACTATAATATAATAGCTAAAAAGTAAGATTACTTCTCAACAGTAAACCTCATGAATCTAGCCAAATCTAGTAGCACTAGTAATTTCAGGCCACAACCTTTACAAGTCAGATACCGTGAAAGCTCTATGAGGACTATACATTATGGAGAAAGGCATCCTCTAAGAACAAAGATTACTCCATACACTAATAATAATCCTTTGTTAAGAACAATAGGAAAAAGGAGACCACCTGAAATTACTTGCTTTGGTAAAAATTCAGTCTTATTAAATATTGGAGAATGTGATGATCCACAACTTTATGATACTTATTTAGAACAATGGATAATCTCTGTAAAAAGATATTATCGAGTTTGACATGAACTAGACATAGAAACAGGTGAAGCCATGATAAAAATAGGAGAAAATTACCTAGGTGATGTTGTCAAGACAGCATGGGAAGCCTATAAAAACTACTTATCCCGAGGAAGTAGCAAGGATGGCCTCACGAGGAAATAACATACTAAATTTTTGCTACACAATTCATAGGTTATTAACTGCTAGAGATGCAAATACTGGATTAGATATAAGACAAAGAGAAGTTATGTGAGACTTAGAACAATTATAGCTCTTTAGCTAGAATTGGATTAAACTTTTTTGTAATGACTAGGGGTGTAAATGAACCAAGCCGCTCATGAACTATTCAAAGCTCGATTCGATAAAAGCTTGTTTGATCTTGTTTAATGAGGCTCATTAAGATAAACAAACCAAGCTCAAGCTTCACAATATTTGACTCATTAGCTCGTGAACATGTCCATTAAGCTCCTGAATCAACTTTTAAATAAAAAAATAATAGTTTTGATATTGAATTTATAGATTTTACACTCTACTTATGAAACATATAGACAAACATATTAAATTTCTTTGTTAGAATAAAATTATAAATTTTAATAAAAATTTTATAATTTTTTATAAATATATAATTTAATTTTTAATGAATATTTAAATTTATAATTTATATTTATTAAGCTCGTTTAGGCTCGATAAAAGCTCGAATAAGCTCGTGAGCCATGAATATATTCGTTAAATAAAGCTCGAGCTCGACTCAATTATAAACAAGTCAAACTCAAACATTCAAGAGTTCAGCTTGGCTCGGCTCGACTCGATTACACCCCCAATAATGACTTTCTAGCATTAACAACAATCTCAGGAAACTATTGTAACCCAGAATTAGGAGAAAGATTCTTTAGCAAACTTCCAGGAGACTTAGGAAAAGAAATACATAAAGCTTGGACAGATATGAATGTAGCACCACAATATGATAACATTGGAGTAAGAATCCAATACATTATTTCCATACTTAAAGAAAAATGTATCTATATCCACATACAAAAGTAACTTAAAAATCAACAATATGGATTTTGTAGTCAGATATATACTCCTCAACAATATGGTCTCACTCAACCTAGATCAAGAATAAATCATAAAAACCATTCATCAAGAATCCCTAGACCATCGGTATCAAGACCCAAAGTAGTAAAACTCTGAAAAACATACTATGTTTGAAAAAGTAGAGAAAAGAAACCATATCTAAATAAGGAAAAACATGTGTGAAAGTTTAAACCAAAGAAAATGTATGCTACTACCATTACATGTTTTGCCTGTAATGAATCAGGATATTTATCTTCTGCATGCCCAAATAAGAAGAATTTATATACAAGAGAAGCAAAACTAGTTACCTGCACAAACCTTGATTTAGTAGAAGTACAATCAGATGTTTCTGATACATCCTCCATCTACTTTATTGTTTCTGTAGATGATGTGGAAGAAGTTATTCCTTCTTCTGACTATAGTCTTGTAAATTCACTCTTACAGCCTTCATACCAGCAGTATAACCTTCATCCTGGACTTCAAAATTACATACCCTTAGATACTCTAGATAATCTAGAATAATTATGGGATGAATTGCCAGATACAACTCTAACAGATCAAATCTAATGTTTAAACAACTTAGTAGTAAAACTATAGAAGAAATTAACTGTCCACATGATTGAATACTAAAGATAGGAATTGATAACATTCCTTGTTTCTTTTGTAGTTATTATTCATCTTTAGATAAGAGAGGTATCTGCATGTTATGTAGAAAACAAGCATGTAATCTTTGTCTTCAATAATTAATCTCTATTACAATACCCATAAGCCAGCTATCTAAGGGAGGTACTCAAAATTTTTTATTAGAAACAAGAGTTTCTGTATTAGAAACTCGTATTATAAATTGGAAATAGAACTAGATACCCTGGATAAAAATGAAAGAAAATCTTCCTCCACCTGCTTCTCAGGTTACTCCTGACAAGGGCGAAGGTTTACAACTTACACCAGGAGAGATAATAGATAAAGATTTAGTCTTTATAAAATCCTCTAGTATCTATAATGCAGAAAAGACTCTAGACATAAGAGTCAAATGCCTGGTTAATATCCATGGCCATGAGTTAACACTACATGCCTTTCTAGACAGACGAGCTACTAACTCCACAATAGCTGAAAATACACTTCTTTCAGTCTTGCCAAAAACTTTTATAAAAACTACATCACAATCATTACTAAGTGCACAATTTGATGGTCAACAATTAGCTTACACACAATTTGTCACTAATATCCATCTAAGGTTTTATGACAACTGTGGAAAATATAGTACACCACTCCCACTCTCCAAACTCTAGATTAAACCATTATTACATCATAATATTCACTTAATCTTAGGCTTAAATTTCCTTTTAGCACTAGATAGAGCTTTCCTTCTAACCAAAGACTATGCTCTTTTCTTTTCCTCACCCATAGTATCACCAATAGTCTTAGACTATCCATCTATTGTTCATCCCTTAACTACCAAACCACTCATAGAAACTATGCCTCCTGATAATATGGAAAACTCCTTATCTTGTCAATGTTCTCCTAAAAATGCATGTAAGCAATCACAGCCTAATAGTAGACAAACTTGTTCCATAGCTTTTTCTGATTACCAAGATCAGGAAAATTAGCCTCACTTGGCTGGTCAAGCCCTATAACTAATCTTGATGATACCTAGATCCCACCGGATCTCATACTCCCAAAATAGTTACTTTAAATAATAAACACTCATAAACCTTATTTAGATTCCCTTATTTCTAGATTAGAAAATTTAGAAATTATTGGAGACAATCCTACTAAATATTGGGGCCGAGACAAAGTCTACTGCAAACTATCAATACTAAACCCAGACCTTACAATTAAAGCACAAGACTTAAAATATACAAATTGGGAAACTGAAGAATGTAAAATGTACATTAATCGACTATTAACTTTAGGAGTCATTCAAAGATCCACATCCAGACACCGAAGGCCTTCTTTTATGGTTAATAAAGGATCAAAACAGAAGCGTGGTCAATCTAGAATGGTATTTAACTATAAGAGACTTAATGATAACTGTCAAGAAGATGGTTATAAAATTCCTGACAAAGACCAACTCTTAAATAAAATTCAAAACTCAAAATGGTACTCTAAATTTGACATGAAATTAAGATTTTGGAAAGTCAAAATACATCCTGAGTCCATTGAATGGACAACATTTTCCTACCCTGAGGGTCATTTTGAGTAGCTTGTTATGCCTTTCAGTTTTAAAGTAGCCCCACAAATATTTCAAAGGAAAATGGATGACATTTTTCGAGATGTTTCCCTTTTCACATGTGTATATATAGATGATATTTTAGTTTTCTCTAAAACTAAACAAAAATATTATGTCCATCTTTATATTATTTTTAACTTATTCAAAAAATATGGTCTTATTATTTTTCGAAAGAAAATGACAATAGAAACTACTCATATTGATTTCCTAGGAGCTGAGATAGGTCAGGGATAAATAACCCTTCAACTGCATATCTCTACTAAAATCCTTACTTTTTCAGATAAAATGGATGATACTAAAACTCTAAGAGCTTTCTTAGGACTTCTCAATTATGCGACACCTTATCTAAAAGATATAGGAAAAATTGTTGGAACCCCAAGGTTATTTTTGGTGTGATCAACTAAGTTAGGTTAGGTCCTATTTTGGTTTGATCCCTGTGTCTAAATGTGTAGGAGCTTAGGAGCACAGGAAGTCGAGCGGAAGACGCTGCTAGCGAGAAGGACGGCATGGGAGAGAGTCGACGGACTCGGTGCGTCCGAGAGACGAGATGCTGCGGAAGAGTACACCGATGGACAAGAAGAGCGTGCACGACATTCGAGGGATGAGAAGCCAGAGCATAAGCCTGCTCGAGGACAAGACGAGAAATTGGGTTCGGGTGAGCCTTATTCCATTGGCCGAAATCACCTAGGCGATCAGAATAGTGGAAGAGCTAAAGTGGAGCTATGGAGCTGCTAAAGGCGCCTTCAACAAGAGTTGAAGGTGCCTCCATGACCTTCAGGCAGAAGGCGCCTTCAATAGCTGAAGGCGCCTTCAACCAGCCATGGAAGGTGCCTTCCATGGCCATGGAAGGCACCTTCGGCCAGTCAAAGTAGTCGTTCTTAGTGGATAAAGCCTTATCCACTGCACCTCGCTAGAGGCGCCTTGCAAGCCCTTAGGAGGCACCTTCAAGCTGCGGATAGGATTTCCAAGAGCTATAAAAAGGCCCATGGAGCTAGGAAATTTAACAACAACTTTTGTATTCACTTTCCTAGTCTTTTCTTAGCTTTCATTTTGTGTAAAAGGCTTCTCGGACTTCAGCGAAGGAGATTCTTAGTAAGCTTTTCAACCGCCTTGGATTAACAATCAACTAGGTTATAACCAAATAATTCTTGGCCTTTTATTGATTTTATTTAAGTTGTTAATTCTATTCTTATTGCTTTATTAATCTAAGTTGAAAGTCGAGAAAGGTTTTTATTTTTCTATTTCAGGCAACTCAACCCTCTCCAGTCGGCCTACCCGAACCTACAAAAATTAGCGGCCCCTTATACAATAAGACCTCCTTGACCGGACAAAAATATTTTAATCAACAAGATATAACACTTGTACAACAAATTAAACAATTGGTGAAAACAATTCCCATCCTAACACTCCTACTTGATTCTGACTATTTAGTTATTGAAACAAATAGATGTGAAACAGGATGGGGAGGCATTTTATTTAGAAAAACTTCCAAATGTGACCCTAAAACTACTGAAACCTTATGCAGGTATGCCTCTGGAAAATTTCAAGAAAAAGGACATTTAACTTCACTAGATTTTGAAATATTAGCTGTTATTTATTGTCTAAAAGCCTTCCGATTATTCATTTACAATAAGTAAGAAATTACTATTAGAATAGACTGTGAAGCTATAGTCAAATACAGTTAGCAAACTAAAGGATTACGAAAAGGATTAAATACTAAAAGATGGTTGAAATTCACTGATACCTGTTGGATCAAAAAGAATTTAGATATCTCTACAATGGTATGATATTGTCCACTTTGGGCCTAAGCCCTCATGGTTTTGCTCTTGGGCTTTACCCAAAATACCTCATACCAATGAAGATATCTTTATCTTATGAACCCATGATCTTTCTCATGTGTCTTTGTGTGAGATCTCGGAAAAATTTAATTAATAGGGTTATTTGAGAAATAGCCTTATAGAATTTTTTCGGAATTTTTAGAAATTTTCTGGGAATTTTTCGGAGCTCGTAAGACATGTTTTGAGGGGATCAATTTCGGGTTCGGATTAAACCTGTTTGGGATACCCGTTTAATGGAGGAAATGTTTTATTTATAAAACATTTCCCTTTTCTTTTTATTTTCCCCAAACGCCGAACCCGACCCTCCTCTCCACTGCGATTTCCTCTCCTTCCCCGATACCCTCTGCTCACGCTGCCTCTCGCTCACGGACGAATCGGCGCCGACAAAAATGGAGCTCCGGCGATCTTCCTCTGCCGGCATCGACGCCTAGTAAGCCCAGATCTAGCCGAGGCCCTTCTCGTTCTAGCTCTGATCTCTTCTCCTCGCCACTGGTTCTCTCACGGGGATGAGCCGACGCTATTGAATCGAGCCCGATCCATTCGATCGCCGGAATGAAGAGGCAATTAGGGCTTTGAGGCTAGCTTCGATTTCTTCTTCTCTGGATGTTCTCCGATCTGTGCCCTAGCACGGTCTACGATTCCCTCTGCCCTTGATCGATCGCCGGTGCAGATTAGGGCTCGGAGCACAGAGGTGAGGAAATATCTTCGACTCATCTTCTTCCCTTTTTCCGTGTGCAATTGTGCCCTAGATCCTTCATCAGCTTTGATCAGTCATCGCGATGACAAGCCGTGCCACCAAATCGTTGCGTGGAGATGCCTTAGGGCTTTGAGGGTAGGCAATCGAATCTGCTTTCTCGCTGTGGTTGTGTTCTTGTTGCAATCCATGCCCTAGATCCATCATCAGCGCTTTGCTTGGTCCAAGTTGTTGGCATTTGGTAAGTTTTGGATAGATAAGGTTGCTACTGGATTTTTGGTAATAAATAACTTTGTGGTTGTTTCTCTGATCCTCTTTTGTCTAGGCAATGCGGAGGTTCCCAACAAGAGTAGTTGTGTTCTTCCGAGGAATTTCAGCAGTTACGATCCCTAGCTATGGATAAGCAGTGGCTGTAAGCAGACGTAAGGTCAGTGTGTACGCTTTCTAGTGGTGATTTGTGTATCTCATTACGGTATTGTGTTGATTGGGTGTTTCCTTTTTGGATCCGGGCAATGAAGAGGTGTTCGACAAGAGCTGTGGTGTTTCCAGCAGCAGCTACATCATACCGGCAGCAACCTTTTCGGCTGTGAATTTGGGTAAGATGATTTGATTGATTAGGCTTATTGTAAGTCCTAATTCAAATAGATTTGTTCGAATCGATTGAGGAGTTAGATGATCCAATTAGGGTTTATAATTGGATCTGGATTTTCGTTAGCTTCTCAAGAATTTGATTTAGCTAATTTATTTATATGTAATTAGCTAAATCTGGATACTATGTGTCACAGGACTTTGACGCGAGACGAGCATCTCGACGTTGGATTTGATTGGATTGGACCTGCTATTTGGAGGCGGGTACCTCTTGACTTATCTTTTATGATATTATCATTGGATATGCATAGTATTTTATAACTACATGCAATGAACATGTTTGTCGTTGGTATGTCACTGTTTGATATCCTTAGCATGTTAGGTTTGTCACCTGTGATGTATCCGTGCTTATATCTCGTGATTTGTTGCCATGATTTTCTTGTTACCATGAGTATCTTTGTTTCTAGAGTGACATACCATGCTTACTAAGGTTAGGACTAGGATTTGGATTGTTGTTTCTGGCCTGTATATCTAGATTATCTGATACTTAGGTTTTTGTGCCATATCAGATTTGTGTACCTCTATTTGTATATCATATATGATTCGGGTGTTTAGACCCTGATTCTTTGATCTGTGTATATTGTTGGTACATATGCTATGGAAGAGGGATATGATTTGGGTCTAGGTTGTTATATCTTAGAGGATTTGTATACCCTAGATCCGTGGATTTGGCTTACTGATACTGTGGTACCCATATTATGTATATATGGATTTTTCTATGCTGATCAGGATATTCCATACTTATTATGTTCAGGACATAGGTTTTTGATATTCTATCTGACCTGTGTACTTTAGATTTTGGTATGTGACCATCACTTTTACAGTACCCATTTTGTATATATGGATATGGTTATATTGATCAGTTTTTGCTATGCATAGTGACATGCATCATGATTGCATGCTGTGCGATTGTTGGCTTCACTATGGTTGAGCCCATCGCCAGTTATATGTACTGCACACACCCCCACTCATGGTTTAGTGGTATATCAGGCAGGTGTGTGGCGGTTCTGCTGTTTGGCTCCGTTGGTCATATGACCCAGCGTGGTAGCCGGCAGTCAGTTCCGCTCTGTTTGGCTCCGCTGGCATTTAGTGTAGCAGCGTAGTAGCCGGCAGACGGTGGACTATGTTTGGCTCCGTTGGTCAGGTGACTCAGCGTGGTAGCCGGCAGAGATACCTCCCCGTCATCGTGTACCGGGAGTTGAGAGCATTGAGCTCCCCCATTTATTATTTGGGGTCACAGGACAGGAGTACTCCGACAGCATCCCGTCCACTCGGTCACTCATCAGGAGCAGTGACGACAGAGTGCACGGTTGTCACAGCCCTACCCACTCGGTCTCACCATTTGAGTGTGAGATGACTGACTGGCGTCAGGGGTGACCAGGACGCATCATTAGCATCATATGCATTGATGCATTTATATTCTTATGATTGTGTTTGCTGCATTTGGTTGCTGCATTTTGGTTGGATGCATACTTTTGACCTGCATACAGGATTATTGACACTTTCGGTTTGACGACCTTTTTGTCTGGATAGGAGTTCCTGGTGAGTACAGCTTCCTCAGTTACCTTTCGGTTTTGCCTATTCCCTATATATATGATTAGGAAGCTGTATTCCATGTTTGTTGCTGTTAGATATATCTTACTACTCATGCCCATTGGTATTCGCTGAGTTGTTGAACTCACCCCCGTTGACACTATTTTTTTCAGGTACCAGGTTATTTATGGTGTCGCTTGGAGCATCCTGTCTGCTGGTCCCCACGTCACATCAGAAGACTTATCGGTTTCACGTATGTTTTGTTTGTTTTATGTATAAGTTTGTTTAGCTCTGTACTCTGGTTTTATTTTTGGAGGGTTGATGTTGTTATGTGGTGTTTTGTATTTGTTATTGGTTGTGTAAGCCTAGCCGGCTAGCAGTTTTGTGTTTTGGTTTTGGTACAGCCGAGTGGGCTGCTTTATTTTTAACTGCGTGGTTGTGTCAGCCAGAGGCTGAATTTGATATTAACTGCGTGGTGTTTGTTTTCTTTTATTGTTATTATTCCAGCCGCATGTGGCTGAGGTATATAGTGCTTGTAGAAAAGTTTCAGATTTTTCTTCGGACAGAGACTCCCTCGGGGCGTGACAATTTAGTGGTATCAGAGCAGGTATACGATACTTGCTACGTATTCTAGATTTTTGAGATTTATCTGATACCAATTTATTTGGTATCAGAGATCGGCTTACGAGTTTTATTTCTCGTGTTTCGGATTTCATGTTTTAGTCTTCTCGATGTGACTTTTTGGATTTTGGGACTTGGCAGAAGCAGGACATCTCCAAGCTATAGGAGGTATGTTGGTATATGTTATCCTACCTTTTGATTAGTTTATGCCCTGTTCATTATTACAGTCTATGACATGTATTAGCACTCTTTACTAGTACCTGTCTGGTTGTTGTAGCATATATTATATGTGATGGGTTAGCCACTGATCTTGATTGACCTTAATAGAGATTAAGGATTATTGGCTTGGGTGATTTTACATATCATACCCCTAGTAGCTTTAGCTTCTGTTACTACCATTTGGTTAGCAGATTGAGGCACATACCAGCCTCTTTATTAGTTATGTAGTGGATAGTATTTACCTATTTATGTTGACCTAGCCAGTAGTATATCATGTTATCTTAGTTAATTTCATCAGTAAATATTGATTTACTCTTGTTAGATCAGTCAGTAGGAGTCTGATTTACACTTATTGATTTGGGTAGTCGTATATTGATATACCTTAGTTGCTTGTGGGGAATTAAGGTATTCTTGATTAGTTAGAAGATGATTGATTTAGTTTTGTTGGTTTGATCAGTAGAGGACAATTATACTCTATTTTTAGAAGTTCGAATCTTTTGATTTTTCGTGCTTAGTTGGATATCATGAGCACATTGGAGTACATGACTGTTACTGACGTGGGAAAAGACTGAATTATCGTATATCATTGTGGATTTTGGTCAGTCTTTAGAGGATTGATTTATCCTATTCCTGGGGTACCTTAAATTTAGACTGTATGTACCTTGTAGGATAACTTAGAAGGTGGCGTAGGGTTTGTGTGGTAGATTGGATTTAAAATATGTTGATTATGCATATTTATGTGGCATGTACATATGTGTTTGGTGTGGTATCTGAGGCATCTTGTTGATTATGTGTGATTTGTGAATGCACTTGGGTTTTAGTATGCCTTATTGGAAGTATACATTGATTATATTCTTGGCATAGGTGTATGTATGCCATGTGAGTGTTGTTTGAGGGGTATTGTTGATTTTACCTACGATGTTATATGCACACGTGTTCGGTATGTAGTGTTGGAGATATCACGGTGATTTATACCTGTGTTATGAGTATGTTGGTGTGTACTAATTGGAGGATTATGTCGATCATACATGTGTTGAGTGTGCCAGGTGTATGGTGGGTAGTATCATGATGATTCTACCTATGTTGAATGTAGAAGGCTTGATGTCTACATTATGTTATTGTCTGTATTACCCTGTCAACTACTTCTCCTATTAGTGGGCGACTGACCCACTAGGATGATGATAGAGTTGACTATGGATTTGATTTGCGTACTGGGTTGTTATACCCTAGGCTACCCACAGTGATCTGTGGTAGAGAGATCTTGCGCAGTCTCTAGCTAGATAGTTAGGTGCCTTGGACACTTATGAATTGTTTATGATGGAGCGTTGCTTCCACAGGTTATGGATCGTTTGTGGTGGAGTGTAACTCCCACATATTATTGTTTGTTTGTGGTGGAGCGTTGCTCCCACATATTACGGATTGTTTGTGGTAGAGCGTTGCTCCCACATATGTGGTATTTCGTGTGATAGAGCATTGCTCTCACACTGGAGGTTCTATTCTTTAGTGATTATATATCGTTGGTGATTAGATCTGTTTATTGTTGAGGATCTTATGGTTAGGAATGTCTGTGATACGGACATTATGTGTCTTGGTTTTACCATTAGTTCTTGCGGTGCCCTAGATGTTATCATGGACTCGATGATTTGGGTATCCCTAGAATGTTTGGATCGGTTTCCATTTTCTTTGTTGACGATGTTGTGATTTATTACGGATCTGAGGTGAGTCACGTACACTACCTTTGCTTAGATCTAGAGATGTTTCGACGAGAACATCTATATGTGATGATCAGTAGGGCTTATTTGGATTGTCTTATGTGATGATGATTAGGACACACGGTCACCAGCAGGAGTATACCGTGGTTCCACAGGAGATCGAGGTTGTTACCGTTGGGAGTAGACGGAGTCGATATAAGAGGCTCGCAACTTCCTTTGTTTGGCTTGATATTTCCGGAGATACGTTGAGGGTTTCTCACGGATTGCTATGCTACTTACACGCCTGATCAGGAAAGGCGTGAAGTTCACTTGGACTGAGGTTTGCAAGACCATCCTTTAGGAGCTGAAGCGGAGTTTAGTGTCGGCTCCGATTTTTGGTTTTACCTTCTGGAGAGGACGAATTCGTGCTCTATACCGACGCATCTCTACTGGGTTTGGACGCTGTTTTGATGCAGCACGATAGAGTAGTCTCTTATGCTTCTCATCGGTTGAAGAAGCATGAGAAGAACTACCCTGTGCATGATCTGGAGCTAGTCGCCATTATTTTGCCATGAAGATTTGGCGACATTATTTATATGACGTTACATTTGAGATTCTCACTGACCATAAGAGTCTCAAATATCTGTTTTACTTAGAAGGAACCTAATCTCCGACAGAGGAGATGGATGGAGTTCCTGAAGGATTTTGATTGTACCATTAGCTATCACCTAGGAAAAGCTAATGTGGTTGTCGACGCACTTAGCCGGAAGTCTAGAGTGACTTTGGCTTGCCACCGAGTTGTGGTCACAGACTAGTTACCATGGTTGCTCAGTCGTCGATCAGGACGAAGATTCGAGAGCCCTAGGCTGTATTTGCTGGTTATTTGTAGTCATATAGCTTCCGGGTAGCAGACCGAGTTCACACAAGACGAGGAGGGTATTATATACTTCCGAGGTAGATTATGCGTACCTCAGTCTCATCCGGTCTTATAAGAGTTACTTCCGGAGGCTCATCGCTCATGATTTGCTATCCACCCAGGCGGTACCCGTGTGTACCAAGATTTGAGATGTTTCTATTGGTGGAACGACATGAAGGAAGACATCGCGGATTTTGTAGCTAGATGTTTTGCCTGTCAGCAGGTGAAGGCTGAGCATCAGAGACCTGCCGGGTTACTTCAGCGGATTCCTATTCCTGAGTGGAAATGAGAACATGTCACTATGGACTTTGTGGTGGGATTATCGAGGACACGACGAGGCCCTGACGCGATTTGGATAATCGTTGATCGATTAACCAAATCCGCGCATTTCTTAGCGATCCGGAGGACTGATTCCCTGGACCGATTGGCAGATCTATATTGTCGGGAGATCATCAGATTACATGGTGTTTCTTTGACTATCATTTCGGATAGAGACCCCGGTTCACGTCTCGTTTTTGACAGAGTCTGCAACAGGCCTTGGGCACGCAGCTCTATTTTGGTGACAGTCAGAGCGGACCATTTAGACTCTAGAGGATTTGCTGAGGTCATGTGTATTGGATTTTGGAAGCAGTTGGGAGGACCATATACCATCGGTAGAGCTCGTCGACAACAACAGCTTTCATTCGGTTATTCAGATAGCACCGTTTGAAGCGTTGTATGGTAGACCTTGTCGGACACCCACCCTCTGGTATGAGGTTGGGGAGGCCCAGTTGTTGGAACATCCGATCCGGCACATGTTCTGTCAGATATATCTATTCCTATTCAGCCTGATGTTACTTACGAGGAGGTTCCGGTGCAGATTTTGGACCATAGAGAGCGTCAGCTATGGAGGAAGACTGTCGGACTGGTTAAAGTCGGATGGCAGCATCATTCTGACGAGGAGGCTACGTGGAAGCTGGAGGATACGATCCGAGCTCGATACCCCCATCTTTTTACTTGAGGTATGTGGGTTAGAGTATCTTCAGCATTTATACTGCATGGTTATATTTCAGTGTTTGCTATTGGTTATAGCAAAATTTGGGGACCAAATTTTTATTAGTAGGGGAGGATGTGAGATCTCGGAAAAATTTAATTAATAGGGTTATTTGAGAAATAGCCTTATAGAATTTTTTCAGAATTTTTAGAAATTTTCTGGGAATTTTTCGGAGCTCGTAAGACATGTTTTGAAGGGATCAATTTCGGGTTCGGATTAAACCTGTTTGGGATACCCGTTTAATGGAGGAAATGTTTTATTTATAAAACATTTCCCTTTTCTTTTTATTTTCCCCAAACGCCGAACCCGACCCTCCTCTCCACTGCGATTTCCTCTCCTTCCCCGATACCCTCTGCTCACGCTGCCTCTCGCTCACGGACGAATCGGCGCCGACAAAAATGGAGCTCCGGCGATCTTCCTCTGCCGGCATCGACGCCTAGTAAGCCCAGATCTAGCCGAGGCCCTTCTCGTTCTAGCTCTGATCTCTTCTCCTCGCCACTGGTTCTCTCACGGGGATGAGCCGACGCTATTGAATCGAGCCCGATCCATTCGATCGCCGGAATGAAGAGGCAATTAGGGCTTTGAGGCTAGCTTCGATTTCTTCTTCTCTGGATGTTCTCCGATCTGTGCCCTAGCACGGTCTACGATTCCCTCTGCCCTTGATCGATCGCCGGTGCAGATTAGGGTTCGGAGCACAGAGGTGAGGAAATATCTTCGACTCATCTTCTTCCCTTTTTCCGTGTGCAATTGTGCCCTAGATCCTTCATCAGCTTTGATCAGTCATCGCGATGACAAGCCGTGCCACCAAATCGTTGCGTGGAGATGCCTTAGGGCTTTGAGGGTAGGCAATCGAATATGCTTTCTCGCTGTGGTTGTGTTCTTGTTGCAATCCATGCCCTAGATCCATCATCAGTGCTTTGCTTGGTCCAAGTTGTTGGCATTTGGTAAGTTTTGGATAGATAAGGTTGCTACTGGATTTTTGGTAATAAATAACTTTGTGGTTGTTTCTCTGATCCTCTTTTGTCTAGGCAATGAGGAGGTTCCCAACAAGAGTAGTTGTGTTCTTCCGAGGAATTTCAGCAGTTACGATCCCTAGCTGTGGATAAGCAGTGGCTGTAAGCAGACGTAAGGTCAGTGTGTACGCTTTCTAGTGGTGATTTGTGTATCTCATTACGGTATTGTGTACGGTATTGTGTTGATTGGGTGTTTCCTTTTTGGATCCGGGCAATGAAGAGGTGTTCGACAAGAGCTGTGGTGTTTCCAGCAGCAGCTACATCATACCGGCAGCAACCTTTTCGGCTGTGAATTTGGGTAAGATGATTTGATTGATTAGGCTTATTGTAAGTCCTAATTCAAATAGATTTGTTCGAATCGATTGAGGAGTTAGATGATCCAATTAGGGTTTATAATTGGATCTAGATTTTCGTTAGCTTCTCGAGGATTTGATTTAGCTAATTTATTTATATGTAATTAGCTAAATCTGGATACTATGTGTCACAGGACTTTGACGCGAGACGAGCATCTCGACGTTGGATTTGATTGGATTGGACCTGCTATTTGGAGGCGGGTACCTCTTGACTTATCTTTTATGATATTGTCATTGGATATGCATAGTATTTTATAACTACATGCAATGAACATGTTTGCCGTTGGTATGTCACTGTTTGATATCCTTAGCATGTTAGGTTTGTCACCTGTGATGTATCCGTGCTTATATCTCGTGATTTGTTGCCATGATTTTCTTGTTACCATGAGTATCTTTGTTTCTAGAGTGACATACCATGCTTACTGAGGTTAGGACTAGGATTTGGATTGTTGTTTCTGGCCTGTATATCTAGATTATCTGATACTTAGGTTTTGTGTCATATCAGATTTGTGTACCTCTATTTGTATATCATATATGATTCGGGTGTTTAGACTCTGATTCTTTGATCTGTGTATATTGTTGGTACATATGCTATGGAAGAGGGATATGATTTGGGTCTAGGCTGCTATATCTTAGAGGATTTGTATACCCTAGATCCGTGGATTTGGCTTACTGATACTGTGGTACCCATATTATGTATATATGGATTTTTCTATGCTGATCAGGATATTCCATACTTATTATGTTCAGGACATAGGTTTTTGATATTCTATCTGACCTGTGTACTTTAGATTTTGGTATGTGACCATCACTTTTACAGTACCCATTTTGTATATATGGATATGATTATGTTGATCAGTTTTTGCTATGCATAGTGACATGCATCATGATTGCATCGTCGGCTTCACTATGGTTGAGCCCATCGCCATTACATGTATCGCACACACCCCACTCATGGTTTAGTGGTATATCGAGTGTGTGGCGGTTCATTGCTTTTCCTGGTCATATGACCCAGTGGTAGCCGGCCGCCTGCTTAGCTCACCGGCATTTAGTGTAGCAACAGTAGTAGCCGGCAGACGGTGGACTATGTTTGGCTCCGCTGGTCGGTGACTCAGCGTGGTAGCCGTAGAGATACCTCCTCTGTGCCGGGAGTTGAGAGCATTGAGCTCCCCATTTATTATTTGGGGTCACAGGACAGGAGTACTCCGAAGATCCCGTCCACTCGGTCACTCATCGGGAGCAGTGACGTCATCATCACCCTACCCACTCGGTCTCACCATTTGAGTGTGAGATGACTGACTGGCGTCGGTGACCAGGACGCATCATTAGCATCATATGCATTGATGCATTTATATTCTTATGATTGTGTTTGCTGCATTTGGTTGCTGCATTTTGGTTGGATGCATACTTTTGACCTGCATACAGGATTATTGACACTTTCGGTTTGACGACCTTTTTGTCTGGATAGGAGTTCCTGGTGAGTACAGCTTCCTCAGTTACCTTTCGGTTTTGCCTATTCCCTATATATATGATTAGGAAGCTGTATTCCATGTTTGTTGCTGTTAGATATATCTTACTACTCATGCCCATTGGTATTCGCTGAGTTGTTGAACTCACCCCCGTTGACACTATTTTTTTCAGGTACCAGGTTATTTATGGTGTCGCTTGGAGCATCCTGTCTGCTGGTCCCCACGTCACATCAGAAGACTTATCGGTTTCACGTATGTTTTGTTTGTTTTATGTATAAGTTTGTTTAGCTCTGTACTCTGGTTTTATTTTTGGAGGGTTGATGTTGTTATGTGGCGTTTTGTATTTGTTATTGGTTGTGTAAGCCTAGCCGGCTAGCAGTTTTGTGTTTTGGTTTTGGTACAGCCGAGTGGGCTGCTTTATTTTTAACTGCGTGGTTGTGTCAGCCAGAGGCTGAATTTGATATTAACTGCATGGTGTTTGTTTTCTTTTATTGTTATTATTCCAGCCGCATGTGGCTGAGGTATATAGTGCTTGTAGAAAAGTTTCAGATTGTCCGCCGTACAGGGGAGATGCTGCCGAAATTTCTTCGGACAGAGACTCCCTCGGGGCGTGACACTTTGGGCCTAAGCCCTCATGGTTTTGCTCTTGGGCTTTACCCAAAAGACCTCATACAAATGAAGATATCTTTATCTTATGAACTCATGATCTTTCTCATGTGTTTTCAATGTGGGACTATATTTGCAACCTTCCAACCCCAACAATCCCCTCCCCCTTCAAACAAAGGACCACAGGCTCCCTAATGTCCGATCCTCGACCCACTAGGACTTCCTGCCCCTAGGTCCACCAGACCTACTAAGACATCCTTGCCTAGCTGCAACTAGGACTTCCTGCCCCTCAGTCCATCCGACCTACTAGGACTTCCTTGCCTAGTCGCAACTAGGACTTCCTTCCTAGTGTCTGGTTCTCTTGATCCAGACACGAGAGCCCCCACTTCTTTGTTCGAGTTCAATATTCCACCCACATGGTTCGAATGGACCATGACTCTTGTGCACAGCCGGCGGTTAGTCCTTCTGGCAGTCCCGGCTATGATACCAATTATTGGAATGAAAAGAATTTAGATATCTCTACAATTGTATGATATTGCCCACTTTGGGCTAATCCCTCATGGTTTTACTCTTGGGCTCTACCCAAAAGGCCTCATACCAATAGAGATATCTTTCTCTTATAAACTCATTATCTTTCTCATGTGTTTTCAATTTGGGACTATGTTTGCAATCTTTCAACCCCTACAATACCACTATTAATAGAGGATTATGCATTCATTGGGAACGTATAAAAGGAATTAACAATTCCTTAGTTGATACTTTATCCCGTTTATTACACTGATCCTCCTTTCTTTTAGATAATGGATAGACCAAGGAAGGTATGAACATCATTTGCTACTAAAACATTAAGGTTTGGAAATCAAGAATTATAATAGTTCACACAAAATGAAGATCAGTTCCACTCTATATTCAGAGACAAGTTAGACCACATACAACATTGTCTTATTGATAACATTTGGCACAATCCAACCATTTTTGGCAATTCTAGACATAAGATAGCAGTTATCAATACTTTAACAAATTATTTTCTAACAACCATTCAGAAGCCAGTGGGCAAGAAATTCTCTTGTTATGTCGTCTTCTTTGGACCACAAGCTGGGATATATGCTACTTGGGAAGAAACAAATTTGGCCATACAAGGTCTAGAACATCCATTCTTCAGAGGATATTATTCACTTGAAGAGGCTTTTAATGTTGCCAGAGCCCAACTTGGTGCTAATTTTTTTATTAGCACTTTATTAAAAACAATAACACTGATGACAAACCCAGCTAGCTCACAAACTCAGGAGATTCCTAGTCCACAAATTCAAGATATTACTACATATGCACAAATTACTGAAGGAACTCATGGGGTTCCTTCCTCTTCTATAACAATAACAGACAAAAAGCCACATCGGCCTAACTACTTAACACTTGCTCAATTAAAAGAACATGCTGCTACAACCTCCGTTCAAAGAACTTCGGCAGCTCATGTATTAAGCTTGCCCAATACCATACCTGAGGGCATCAATTCTTATGTTCAAAACCTAGCAGAACAGTCTACATTACAAACTTTTATTGAACTATGTGAATCTTTGAAAGCCTTCCATAAAAATCTCCCTCCTGGAATAACTATTATCTATAAAGCAGAATTTGGCCTAAAACTCAAATGTCAGAAGATTAGCCCAACTTGTGAAGACTCTGTAAAATACGACTGACCATGACAGCTTTTATATTCCTTTCACAAAGTCAACCTGGACTATGAAAAGTATAAAGCAACCTCTTACAAAGGAAGACTCATTACTTCTTTTCTTCTAATGGACTATGGCTTGCTTTATAAAGTGTGGATACATGATCCAGATTCTGTCAAAGATTTTCCTAAAAAGCTTGGCATTAGTATTTCTTTGGCCCTAGAAGAAGAAGAAAATTTTATCGTATCTACCTTTGACAGCTCTCCTCCTGAATGGATTGACCTTAATATTGAACCAGCCAAATATCTGGTTAAACTAGACATTAATGAAGTTGGAATTATTCAAACAGAACTTGAAGATTATCCTTCTGATCTAGATCTTGATTGGGAAGCTCCTCCTACTTTTGTAGATCAACTAAAACACTAGCGAGCATCTATACAAGGAACTAATTGGGCTTGGGACCGTTTGACAGACCCAGCCAATTACATCTTGGTAGGAGAAACTTATATTGAAAAATATACTGGCCAAAAGATACGGGTATCAGATTTTTTTCCTCTTTTCCTTTAAAACACAGCACACAACTTTGCTCCAACATTATCAAAGAAAAAATAAGAGATACTACCAAAAGCAACTAGCCAGTTCTGTCCTCTTTGCCAGAGCATATAGAGTAGTACTCCACAGAAATATGAGTCAGACTTAGCCGGAAGCTCACAAACTCCCTCTCTGAATTTTTACAGGTAACAATAACTCGGATAACCTAATGGAAACTTAATGGCAACATGATTACTTAAAAACGTCAACCATGATGTTTTTTCCATTCACATAATACTAACACCTTCCATGTTTAAAACATCATCCATGACATCTTTCTCCATTATGTCTACCCAGACAAAGGACAACCATCTATCCCACATTAAGCATTCTTCTTTCAAACCCCTCTTTTCCCTTCTCTTATTGCTTTCCACCTATCCCTCACCAAGACTCCTCTTTCCAGGTCCCTCTCTTCTCTCTCGACTTTCCTTCTTCTCCAAGAAACCCATCTCTACTCTTGCCTATAAAAAGCCCTTAAATCTCTCCTCTCAGGGCATCCCCCCCACTTCTCTCACTGCCTCTCAACAGTCTAGCGTGCTTTCAATGTGCCTTGTGTGCTCAAGTATTTTGTAAGTTATCTTTACTACATGTAAAAAGTGTGTGCTTTCAGTATCTGTAAGTATTTTGTAAATTGTCTTTCCTGCATGAGAAAGAATGTAAAAGTCTAAATTTCCATCTATAAATATTGTCTATACCATGCTAGTTTTTATTTAAACTCTATTCTGTCTATCTTTTCCTAGTTTTTTTTCCTCAGTTCTTATCTTAGTAATCGAGAGGTGAACAGTAACTGTATCAGGAATAATCAAACCCTATAAGACCTATGCGGGCTAAGTAAGAAGGGTATCTTACCCAAAGTCTTACGCATAAGTCAGGGCAACAGTTAAACGGTGAGATCCTAAATAGGTGAGGCTCCCTGGAAAAACAACCAAGAAAAGCATAAGACATAGTAGTATAAAATTTACCGCTTCATTATTACTGTTATTAACTTACTTTGTTCTACTGCTACGATTTACTGCTACTGCTATTTGGTTCTATTGCTACAATTACTAAAAAACTTTACTGTTCTACTATTTACTGTCTGTTGTTTATTATCACTTTGGTAAGCAAACTTCTACGAAGCATTAAATAAATTTGGTATATATATATATATATATATATATATATATATATATATATATGAATATAATTAAAAAAATGAACATTGAAAACAGATAAAACTAAATGAACGTTAATCAACGTTAATGTTTTCCGAACGTTGGGCAACATTCATTTTACCCCTATATATACATCGTCCCATTCATCTATTTTCATCAATTCAACACCTATTGTATACCAAAAATTTAGAGAGGAATGGATAAAAATTCTAATCATTATTTTAGAAATTTATTCAACTCTCCAAATATCGACGAAAATTTTGGTGAAAAAAGTTCTTGAGTGCATCCTAATTTCCTCAATCCTCAATTCTCAATTTCCATTTTACACTCAATACCCACCAAATTTTCAACACCCACCATCATATTACCATAATTTCTAAAGTTATACAAATTCTTTGAATGGCGACCCTCGAGCTCCGTTTTATACATATCCTTTAGAATATTAGCAGAGTAGTCAATATTTCATGCAAGCTTCATCTCATGGAATTAATCTGCTTCCATCTCATGGCAGGGTAGTCGTAAATAGAGAATCATGTGTGGATGGAGTAAGCAAAATCTGCTTCCATCTCAATATTTTATGCAAGATAAGGGACCTAAAAAAAACTATGGAGACAGCAAAATCACATTGGGATTCATTGAAAAAGATCATAAATAGATATAATAGAATCTACAATAAATGGTATAATGATCAATCAAGCGGATGGAGTAACGAGGATTTGATGATGCGAACTCATGAAAATACAAGAGTACTTTTAAAACTACTTTCCAATATGAACATGTGTGGAGAATCATGAAAGATAGTCCAATGTATGCTTCTTAATCCTCAGATCGATGGGCTACAAAGAAAGCAAGAACATCAAAATCAGCAGGTGCACATACTGACTCTTCTAATCTTAACACAACTGTTGATCTGATGATAGAGAAATTTGATCTCATCCAATAGGACAGAAGGCGGCAAAGAGGAAAAGCAAAGAAAGAGTTGGCTTAAATGATGAATTAAATCAGGCTATGCAACAGTCAATGACACATTTGGAAGAGTATAATAACAATAAGAAAATGGATCAATTCATCCAAGCACATTAACTCCTTGTAATGGACACACGAGGCATGACAGATGAACAACTTCAAAATCATCTAGCGATTTGTGAGCAGCTGAAGAAAAAATTGAATATATTGTTAATTTGTATGGTTTATTTTATCCGCTCCTTATTTATTTATCAATTATAGTTTGTAATTTCTATGGTTTATGGTTATGTGTTTTATTAATTTAATATGGTTTGTACTTTTGTATTTCAATTTTAAATTTATAAAATATTTATCTTCGTATGAAGAAGTATTTTTTTCTTAAATTTGTATACCTTCTATTGTATTTTTTAAGTTAATAAAATGATCGTGGGACCCATAAATATTTGGTTGGTGGGATATATGATTGTGGAATTGGGGATATTTGAATGTGAATATTTGATGGGTGGAACCCATAAATATTTGATTGGTGGGATATTTCATTATGAGATTTGAGATATTTGAATAGTAAGATATTTGAAGAATGAAGAGTGATGTGAAAGTGGGGATCATAAATACTTTGAGAAATATCCCTAACCATTGTAAATGTTCTGAAAATTCAGTTCTTGATAGGGTTCCTTGCGTCAAAACTGTCTAGCTGATGAGTATGTGATCCCCCACAGTGATTGGTTCACATATGTTTCGTGTCCCCATTACCTTGCAGAAATTGTAATTCTCTTAGTCCTTATCATGACATCCTATAATGTTTCTAATACGGGTTATGATATGTCGACCTGGTTGGCAAAGGATGGGTCAAGATCGAGAAGAATAAGAAGGATATACAGTCGGTCGATTGAAGGCCAAACGAGCGTCCGCGCGCTCGCATACACTCGACCGGGTAAAGTCCGCTCAAGCGTAAAGGCATTTAGCCTTGTATATAGTTGACGATATGATACTAGCTAAATGAACGTCGAGCTAGCACTCTTGTGCTCGTATATACTTGGTCGGGCAAAGCCCGCCCGAGTGTAATTGTCAGTATAATACCGATCGACTAAAGGTCGAGCGAGCACCCATGTGCTCGTATACGCTCGGCCAGGCAAAGCCCGCCTGAATGTAATTCTTAGTATAATACAGGTCGACAGAAGGTCGAACGAGCACCCATGTGCTCATATACGCTCGGCCGGGCAAAATCGTCCCAAGTGTAATTCTCAGTATAATACCGATCGCCCGAAGGCCGAGCAAGCATCCATGTGCTCGTATATACTCGGTCGGGCAAAGTCCGCCCGAGTGTAATTCTCAGTATAATACCGGTCGACCGAAGGCCGAGCGAGCACCCATGTGCTCGTATACGCTCGGTCGGGCAAAGCCCGCCCGAGCGCAAAGACATTTAACCTTGTATATAGTTGATGATATGATACCGGCCGAGCGAGCACCCATGTGCTCGTATACGCTCGACCGGGTAAAGCACGCCCGAGCGTAAAAGCATTTAGCCTTGTGTGTGATTATCATCACAATACTGGTCAACCGAAGGCCGAGCAAGCACTCGTGTGCTTGCATACGCTCGACCAAGCAGAGCCTGCCTGAGCATAAAGGCATATAGTTTGATGTATGATTCTTAATAAGCAGGTACCCATAAGTTCATATATGCGATCGGCTTAAAAGACCGACCAAGATAAGCTTAGCAGAAGGTGTTCTTATTATATGGGATCAGCTTAAACGACCGGCCGAAACATGTTTAGCAGAAAGTATTCTCATCATGAACGTGGCCGACTTAAGCGACCGGCCGACATATGACAGCTTAGCAAAATTGGCGGGAAACATCTTCTAGAAGTTTCTTCAATTATGATGACGTGCCCCATAAGTTATAAACGACAAAAGAGGTACATCTGGAATAAAAAAAGATTCCTTAAACATATTATTACACGAAGTCTAAAGATGACATCATCTCCTAACAAACTCTAACAAACCGGGGACCACTTCACGACTACGGAGATCAAATGAGGTGATATAAAAAGGATAATCCTCTCCGTTGGAAGGTACACAAGTTCTAGCATCTAAACTCTGTTTCACTTCAGTTACTGTTCTTCTTCTTCTTCTTCTTGTACCTTAGAGAGAGAAACTGACTTGAGCGTCGAAGGGTCTAGCTAGAGATCCCCACTCTGGTCTTAGGTCACTAACGTTTTGTGGAGAAACTGACTTGAGTTTGCCTCGCTGTGCGTAGGATTGAGGAGAAGCTTCTGTTAGATCTCTCAAAGGTTATCTTCATCCAAGATCGTCATTCACCGGAGTCAACACACGTTTTCGCAAATTTCAGATAGGATCAGTTTCAATTGAATCATAATGAAGTTTTTCTGTTAAAATTTGCATAGTGCAGATTATATACTTGGGGATTTTGGTCACCCGTGCCCAGTGGAGGATCCGACATAACGGTATGGCTTCTTTTGTTGTTCGTGGTATGTCTAAGTTACCGATGTCACTATCCTCGGTTCATAGATAAACTCTCATTTGATCTTTCACCACACATAATTTCCATGAATAGGTATCGAATTTGGCATTCGCAGCAGCTGAAACACACATATGGTACCACGAAAAGTTTGACGTATGACTATCCAAAAGATCGACGAGCTATCATCCATTCATTTACTAAAAGAGTCCTCTGATAACTTCTGATGAAACTAGAGATCATCAATAAAAATTGCCTATTGTAGTAATAGTGATGTTATTTTCACACATTATAAGTTTGTTGTTGGAGCACAAACGAAAGAATATTTGTAACTAAGAACATAAGTGAGTTTCAGAACAGTGTAGATATGAATTTTTCACTGGATTTGGATTTGTTAATTGTTATTTGAGTTCTTGAATGTTTTCAAACTTGATTTATTTGATTTGTATTATATTTATTTATTTCTGGAAAATTCTTGACTCAAAACTTTATTTAATTATTTATGATCGCACAGAATTAATACAAAGCCCCTTCACTGACTCGCCACAGCGGCTGCGTATAACTTCAGATACTCGTCGGCCTCCGGCACCAGCCCCTTCACTGACTCCTCCGCCAGGAACCGCTTCGCCCATTCCGCCAACCGAGGAAGCTCCTCCGCATCCAAAATCTTGATGCTTTTGTCCTTCTCCAGCGCCCTGATCCACCCCAGCCAGCTCCCCAGCGCGATGTCTAGGTAGCCGACGGCGTCCCCGCCGAAAAAGCCCTTCCCTTTGCCGCACTCCGCGAAGGGCTCTTCCAGCAACCCCAGCACCTTCTGGAATTGCCCGGCCGCCTCCTTCTCCGACCTCAGAGCCCAAATTAAAGCAAGCAACCGGTACCAATCGAAGAAATCAGAGTCAAATATTTTGTTTTTATTCGATGGATTTCGAAAACAGGGATCTTTACCTTGTCGTCGATGTAGACGGCCCAAAACCGAGCGATGGCGCGGTCGAAGGGCTCGGCGCGGAGGATGGAGGAGGATCGGTAGTCGTCTGACCACTCTCGATGTCATTTTCCAATGCACAGGATTAAAAAAGACCTGGTATAGTCGAATATCAAGCCCAACGTGGGTTTAATATTTTCAACGTAAGCTTGATATTATCCCATATTAGACCCACTCTGGGTCTGATATTGTTGATATTGTCGGGCATCAAGTCCACACTGGGTCTAATATTAGACCATATTAGACTTTTTTTAATCCTGTGCATTGAAAAACGACATCTGGAGAGAGGAGATTTGAATAATTCCTTCCAACAATATAAAGTTAAAAGTTAATACAAGATAAAGTTTGAGTGTTTGATGAATAATTACTTTGAACAAATTCTTAAACTATATAAATTAAATTTTTAATTATCTAAATATAATTTTGATACACCATTAATAATGTGTTTATATAATTATTATATTTTGAATATTATATCAAGATTAATTTTTTATAACACGAATGTTTAAAAAAATATATAAAATTAATTAAAATAATAAAATAATAAAATAATAAAATTTATATAAATAGGAGATGAAAGTTTTTTATCAAAAGGAGCGTGGCTCACATTTCTTTATTTACCAAAACAAGTATTCTAGTTTCAAAATTATCAAAAAGAGTACCAAAAATTATATTATTCCTTTCCTACCTCTCCCGCCAAACTCCTAAATCTCCTCTCTCCAAATATTATTTTTCAATGCACAGGATTAAAAAGGATCTGATATGTCAAATATCAGGCCCAGTGTGGGCTTAATGCCCGACAATATCAAGCACGTAGTGGCCTTGATATGGGATAATATCAAGCCCATGCTGAAAATATCAAGCCCACGTTGAGCCTAATATTGGACCATATCATGCCCTTTTTAATCGTGTGCATTGGAAAATGGAGGGGGATTTAGGAGGTTGGCGGGAGGGGTAAAAAGGGAATAATATTATTTTTGGTGTTCTTTTTGGTAGTTTTAATACTACGCTATTTGTTTTGGTAAATAAAGAAATGTTGTTGCTCCTTTTGGTAAAAAGCCGAAAAAAAATCTATTAATGTTCAGCCATAAATAATAAAGCCGAAAAAAAATCTATTAATGTTCAACCATAAATAATTATTACCATAGCCTGGTCAATATTGTGAAAGGACTTTAAGTCGGATTTGTGGATGTGGATGTAATATTTATCTAATTTAACTGTTGCTTTCACTTTTATATAAAATTAATTTATGTTTTTATAAATGTAGATTAGTTACGAGCTATATTGATATTTCTATCTTTATTTGTATATTTATATTATTTTAACAAGAGTTGAAGATCTATCATGGTTTATGGAGAGATTGTATTTTAGAGACATCATATTTGAATTTATAAGTATATGTTTTGACATAGAGAATATAGCAAGCGATGTTAAAGTAAGCTCAAAACCGCATATAATTATATCAAAGCATTTATGATTATAACAATGATATCAAAGCTAAAGTTATTAGAATATGGAGTGACGCATCCCGGGTTTTATAATAGTTGAAGTAAATAAGATAGTTGATACATATATTATTAAGGTTGATGAAAATTTTAGCGAGCATAAATTATTTAAAAGTTAATGAAAAGATGGATGATATATAGATTATCTAAGTCTAGCCGAAGTTTATCAATATTTCAAATCTAGATGGGATGTTTAATTTTCCTCTGTGATATGTGTGGTAAAAGATTAAATCGTCACCTTAGCGACCCTTTCAGGGTGGCCCTCACATTTCTTGGAAGGGGATAAATCACGGAGAGCTTCACTCAGCAACAGTAGCGTATGTATAGGGACGGGACGGGTCGGGTGAGACAACCAACGGAGTATTCCGCATATGCTGGAAATCGATTTCGAACTTATTTGTGGCAAGCTTACTACATAAAGTATCTGCGCCAACTCGTGAGGGTTTCCTGTGTGGATATGATATCATTGATGCAACCCCCATGTGGTACTCTATTTAGCATAAGAAAAAGAAAAGATTTTAAAGAATTATCAAGTACTATCCCATATGCCTTGCATATAATATCATTTTAAAGAATTTGATGAATAATTAGATTCTTAAATAAAAATTTTATGGTATATTGTTTAATGAAAGAGGTAATTGATATTGGGAGAAAATTTTAAATTTTGGCTTAGGATATTTTACCAGAGAAGATGAATGAAGTTTGTATATATTTAAATAGATTGCTTAAGGGGAAAAAAAATATATTAAGGAGCTCAATTATCCAGCTTAGTTTTTCGAGCTCTCCCCTCTAAGCACAGTTCAAGCTCTTCGCTCAGAGCTTAACCCTCCAAGCTCTCCACTCGGAGTTCCTCAAACTCTTCCTTAGCTCAGTTTTCAACATTTCTAGTGGTTAGGAAGTAAATGTCATCAACTGTGTTGATGAATTGCATTTTCCTAGTTCTCCACTCCAAACAAGCTCAATTCCTCGAGCTCTCTCTAAATCTTCTCAAGATAAAGGTACTATCACCTATGCGATTATTGGCCACGAGCATATGTAACCACAATCCCTATAATGGTCCCTTCACGATCATCACTTTTGCCCAACAATGGTTGACATTAAAGGAGGTTATCATAATTAATGGCCAAGAACCCATGATTATTGGGTAAAATGATTGAAGAGTACCTTAACTTTCTGAAGATCGTGGTAACAATCTCCATGTATATCTGTCAATCTAATACCTATAATACTCAGGTAAGTGTGTCATTTAGAAACTAATGAAACTCTAGTTTTCGTACTTTTTATCATTGTCCAATACGCTCTCTATCTCATAACTTAAGCAAACGAACTTTATCAAAAAATAATTTTTGATGCCCTGACATTTATTTTTGGGCGTGCAATTCAAACCATGTTAAACCTCGCTCCATTTTGATAGACATTCACATCATTATCTCTAAAGCATTAAAAGGTTAATTATCCAACAAATTAGTCATCAGAAATGCAAGAACAGAGCTTTAAATAAAGGCATTATATGACTGAAATCAAACAATTAGCAAACACTGAATGAACAGAAGAAGAAAAAACACACTAAAATTTTATTTCAATACAGTTAGTGATACTCGAGGATACTTCGACCAGGGGCTGATTGGAAACTAATACATCGTTGAATTGCTCTTTACTGGTGCGACTTTTCAGCTTTTGCAATCGTGTCTTTATTTCCTCCTCAGTCCCTCTTTTGATACGAGAGAAACTCTTCAAACGTCTTCCGGGGCATGATCATTCGTAATTTAATTAGCTCTACAGATGTAGAGCCATGAAGCAAGTGATCGTCCCTTGCCATTTCATTAGTGCTCTGTATATGCATAGCATCCACACGTATATCAAACCTGGTTTTGTTGTTATTACATTTCTTAAGAAGCTGAGTCAATATCATCGTTGAGGATTGATCTTTAAGATCGAAGTCAAAGTTTAAAAAAACTGCGTCCTTTTTGTATCCCGGACAAAAAATTCTATAAATTTCGTGTTCTGCTGTTAATCCCTGTCAATCAAAGCAAATTTTGTTAGAGCGTGTATAAAAATTAGGAAGGTCAGCTTTATCGATCGATCTTCTCATACGTTTGGAGTTGTGTTAGAATTCAGCATGAGCCAAGCGGTGCCATCGATTCCATAAGCAGATTCGAGAATCCTCATCAATGCACTTCCAGGATCTGTCGCCGGATAGATGGTGAAAAGTAATGACGCGTTCCGGACCTTGGGAGCTTCAATGCGCAGCTCATGGGCGACGTTGACGGTGAGCGACTCAAGATTTGGGCAGCGGACATTGATGGGGCTGATGGTGCGGTGTCCGAATAATAGGATTAGATGCTTAATGGAGGCGGAGTGGATGCTTAGGTTGCCCGTGCATTCGGAGGAACAGATGAAATGTAGAGTCTCGAGGAAAGGGCAAGAGATGAGGAAGGCTTGCAGGAAATCATTCTGTCGAAGGTCGCAATATTTAATTTTGAGGGAGGTGAGAAGGGTGCAAGCGATGGGCGGATGGGGGTGGCCATCAAAGCATCCCACCAAGATTCCGTCTAAGGAGACACTCCTCAGCGACTTGACGCCGAAGAAGCCGCAATTTTCGCCGAAGAAGCCGCAATTTTCCTGGCCGCTGAAATGCAACCATCCGATACTGGAGTTTTCGAGGATGAGATCTTGGACGCCCACCTCGACGAGGTCCTCGACGAGGAGCTGCTCGAGGCGTTTGGATAAATAGGTGAAGTCGTGGAAGACGATGTGGCATTGGCGGATCAGGGCGCGGGGAAAGGTAAAATGTTGGCTGATGTCGACGCCGCCGGAGGGATGCACGACCTCGAGGCGGAAGGCGTCGAGTCGGGGTATGGAGGGGAGGAGGCGGAGCAAGCGGGAGCAGACGGCGGAGAGGGCGACGCGCTGCTTGATGGGGAGGAAGGAGAGGATGGAGATGAGAAGGTCATTGTGGAGAGAAGTGAGGCGGTCCTCCAGGGCGCTTGCCTGATCATGCCGGCGATTGTAATGGTCCGTCATCAGGCGAGCAAAGGCGTCGGGATCAAATTGCTTCTGCCGCCTTCTCACTGTTTTGTCGCCGGGCGATTTAGGTTTAGGATTTAGGGTTGGGATTTAAAATTTATAATTTAATTTAAGGGTTAGAATTTAAAAAATAATTAAATAATAAATCTTATAAGAAAAATTAATTATTAGATTTAATATATTATTTATTTATTTATTTATTTATTACATCTATTATTACGATAATTAACTAAAAATTATATTAAAAATTTATTTACTCAGTTTTCTTCTCTCTCTTGATTTCTAATGTTGGAGCAATTAGGCAATATAATTTGGTGTAGAAAGATTACTTTTCTAAAATATCAATCTAATGAATTCAAAAAAGATGAACAATCTTATCTTACATTAGGTCATATTGTACTACTATATGGATCTGGTATATTCTTATCGAGTTTAATTTATAAGTCTGATACTAATTTATGATAATTCATCTAATGTTTTTAAAATTATATTATTTCTATTATTTATATAAATAAAATAAATTATAATGTACATAAACTATTTACCAAATCATTTTATTGGAACTTTCATGACAAATTAAAACATCGATTTCTCATTGATTTATCGTGCATCGGAATCCATCATTTAAACATGATTATCGGCAATTTTAATTATGTTACCGAGAAAATAACAGATTATATAAGATATATATAAATTTATTAACTATCTAATAAATATATTATAGAACAAATATGATATTAAATTTTTTGAAATAGTAATTAAGAATAAATCGTATTTGAACATTTCGTTATTAGATTTAGTTTAGTATTTTTTTTATTTATTCTTTTACATCTATTACAACGTCAATTAACTTATATTAATTATTCAATAAATAATTATGTCCAATCAATATTGTGAAAGGAGTTTCAGAATAATTTAGCTGCAATATTTATATAATTTAACTTTTACTTAATTTTTTAAATTTTTTTAATTTTTTTTAATGTAGATTAGTTGTGAGTCATATTAATCAGATTGGATAATGTCGAATCATGAATGTCCATAAGACAAGTGAATGCCCTTTATCGTTGCGCCTTTGGAGATATTAGATTTGAATTTATAAGTAAATATAGTTCGATGTAAAAAATTTAGTAAATCATTCTATGTCACTATAAGAAATTTGACAGAACTAGTGACCAAATTAAAATCCATTTCTAATTGACAATGAATTTTAATTTCCATTGTTAATTAGCGTCAAAAAAAAAAATCCAGTGCTATTATGGGACGGAATTTATTTCCCGTCACTCAATAGACATGAAAAACAATTCTATCACTATTTTAGTGATAGATTTTAATTTTCTCGGTAAGTTGCTCAATAGAGATGAAAAACAATTCTATCACTATTTCAGTGATAGATTTTAATTTTCATCGGTAAATAGACAGAAAATAATCCTAATTTTGATTATGCCTTCTTCGATCTCCCTAACCTCTCCAACATCTTCTCCTCTCCTATCTCAGGTATCTTTTCCGATCTCAGCATCCTCTCCTCTTCAATCTCAATATGCTTTCCTCTCCCCTTCCCTGATTTCCTCTCACTTTTCCAACGCGAGCTAGCATCCGCGAGCTTGGGAAGTCGCAAGCTTGGCCATCCGCTAGATCGCAGTCGCGTGCTTGGCTGGCTGTGTGCTCACGACCGGGAGCTTGGCCAGTCATGATCTAGCTAGCAGCCATGAACTTAGCAGGATGTGAGCTTGGCTTGTCGTTAGCTCATGGCAGCAAGCTTGGCTAGCCATGAGCTTTCATCTCCTATTTGACCTTCGTATCACGCGATAGGTTTTGTGAACCGCTTCTGAAGATTCGGTTCTTGATAGGGTTCGTTGTGTCAAAACCGGTGATTCGATGAGTACATTGATCCCCCACAGCGATTGGTTCATATATGTTTCATGTCCCTATTACCTAGCTGAAATGGTAATTCTCCATTAAGTTTTCTGTTCAAATTTGCATCGTGCAGATTATATACTTGGGGATTTTGGTCGCCAGTGGAGCATCCGACATAACGATATGGCTTCTTCTCCTATTTGTGGTATGTCTAAGTTATCGTTGTTACTATCCTCGGTTCATAGATAAACTCTCATTTGATCTTTCACCACACAGTGTCCATGAACAGGTATGAATTTGGCATTCGCAGCAGTTGAAACACAGATGATACCGTGAAAAGTTTGACGTACGACTATCCAAAAGATCGACGAGCAATCATTCATTCATTTACTAAAAGAGTCCCCTAATAACTTCTTATGAAACTAGAGATCATCAATAAAAATTGCCCATTACAGTAATAATGATGTTATTCCACACATTATAAGTTTGTTATTGGAGCAAACACGAAAGAAGATTTGTAACTAAGATCATAAATGAGTTTGAGAACAGTGTAGATATGAATTTTTCGTTGGATTTGGATTTGTTATTTGAGTTCTTGAATGTTTTGAAACTAATTTATTTGATTTGTATCACATTTAATTTATTTATTTCAGGAAAATTCTTGACTCAAACTTTATTTATTTATTTATTTATTTATTTATTTATTTATGATCGCATAGGATTTAAGCAAAGCCCCTTCACTGACTCGCCACGGCGGCTGCGTATAACTTCGGATACTCGTCGGCCTCTGGCACCAGCCCCTTCACTGACTCCTCCGCCATGAACCGCTCCGCCCATTCCGCCAACCGAGGAAGCTCCTCCGCATCCAAAATCTTGACGCTTTTGTCCTTCTCCAGCGCCCTGATCCACCCCAGGCAGCTCCCCAGCGCGATGTCCAGGTAGCCGATGGCGTCCCCGCCGAAAAAGCCCTTCCCCTTGCCGCACTCCGGGAAGGCCTCTTCCAGCAGCCCCAGCACCTTCCGGAATTGCCTAGTCAATTCCGTCACCTTGGCCGCCTCCTTCTCCGGCCTCAGAGCCCAAATTAAAGCAAGCAACTGGTACAAATCGAAGAAATTGGAGTCAAATATTTTGTTTTTATTCGATGGATTGCGAAAACAGGGATCTTTACCTTGTCGTCGATGTAGACGGCCCAGAACCGAGCGATGGCGCGGTCGAAGGGGTCGGCGGGGAGGATGGAGGAGGACCCGCTTCCGTCGGTCCACTCCTCGTCGATGTACTGGACGATGACGGTGGACTCGCAGATAGGTTTTCCGCGGTGGAGGAGCACGGGGATCTTCTTGTACACCGGGTTGGACTTCACGAGGATCTCGCTCTTCGGCTCCGCGAACCGCACCTCCACGAACTCATACTCGACTCTCTTGAGGCGGAGGGCGATGCGAACCCTAATGACGAAGGGGCTCAGCGCCAGACCCAAAACCTTCACGTCCTCCGTCGCAGTTCCGGCCATGGGAGTGCAAATTTATGCCGGTGTTGGTGATTGATGGCTGCGTACATCGCCGGCGGTGGTTCTGCTATTTATCGGCGCGGGAGGCGAGAAGGTTTGACCATCTTTCTATTTGTTTACTATTTTTGAATAATCGTAGGGTTAGTGTGATGACGTAACTCCTCACGTCACGTTAAATCCACAGCAAAATACCTGGCCCAGAGAAAATAAAAAAATATATATTAATTTTTTTTCTCTTTTCGAACTCAAATCAAAATTCGTTTCTTGCAGCGGCGTACTTTTCTCTTTTCGAACTAAAATCAAAGTTCGTTTCTTGCAGATAAAAAAGATTTAGTTATAAATTTAAAAGTTTATGGTCTTTTTCAAAAAAAAATCCAATTAAAAACCCAACTACTTTTTTTTTAATTTTTCTCTCTCGTTTTTTCCAAACCTGTTTTTATTTTTGTCTCTTTAATTTTTTTTCCTTTCTCACCGTTTTTCCCCTCCGGCGAAGCTATTTTTCTCTTTTTCACCATCGAAGCTTTTTTTTCTCCTACTAAAGCTTTGTTTTTTCCATCTCCCCGTCAACTTTTTTTTTCCCTCTCTCGTTTTCTTCTTCCTCCCCCTATTCCCTTTCCTTTTTTTATCTCTTTTTCTATCTCATGTTCTTCTTCCTAATTTCCTCCCCTAAGTCCATCTTATCTTTCCCTAATTTTAATTTTACCCTCAAAATCCTCCGCTGCACATTGCTTCCATTGTCATCTGCGTCGCTATCAACATGTCGCCGCATGCTGCTACTATCATCACTATCATTTGCTGTCAATGCTACCATCATCGCGTTGCCAGCACTCCACAAGAAACATCTTTTAATTGAGGTAATATTTTCTTATTTGATTTCTTTCAATTACGAATTGTTAAAAAAAATATATAGTGTTAATTTTGCATATATTCATATTTTTGTTTAC
The DNA here is from genome assembly GCF_018446385.1 of Zingiber officinale. NCBI lineage: Eukaryota > Viridiplantae > Streptophyta > Magnoliopsida > Zingiberales > Zingiberaceae > Zingiber > Zingiber officinale. The sequence continues at coordinate 84,224,787 of NC_055988.1, forward strand.
TAGTCAACTATGTCAAATGTTTACAGATATTGAGATGATCAAATACATTTGATGTTTAATTTGTTATATGAATATGATCAATTATCATTCAAAAATTTAATCAATTAAATTATATCATTTATTGCATGGATAGACTCGTCATAAAATTTACACTAATATCTTATAATAATCACATGCATATAGAAGAAATAGTCTTTATGATAAGAATTAAAATTGGGTAGTTATATAACTAGAAAAATATGTTTTTATAATGTAAACATTCTCTACCAATGTGTGTAAAAAATAAGAGATGATTAACTCTCAAATTAGTTCTATCAATTTTGTTTATTATTTGTTTTTGAATATGAATTGTTAAAAAAAATAGTCATTAAATTAGATGATTATCTTACTATTTTATTAATAATTTGCCCCTCTTTACTAACTAATTTTGGTGAAGACCAAAATGAAATTACGCTAATGTCATTTTTTTCTTTTCACATAGAAAATAATATTAAAGTTTATTAGTAATTTCCATAAACACATCAATCATAGATCTAGACTTCAAGACTCAGCTGCGGTGTATTATTAGGCTGCAACATATTATTAAAAAAATTTCTCATTAATCAATCAGGGATCTAGAGTTCGGGCTCAGCAGCAGCGTATTATTGAGAATTTTTCCTATTGATCAATTAGAAATTTAGGGTTCTCTTTAGTCTCATATATTATAATTGACAACACTACGAGCAGAGAAGCTTCTATAAATATCTTGGGTCAGTGATGCTAGAAAATATACTTTTCTCGGCTCTTTAGCTAAGATTAAGTATGATATTAAATTAATTTTTTATAACGGAGAGTCTGTTACAATAGATGCTATTAGAATTCTCGAGTGTCACCCTAGCATTGTACTATTGCATGGGTCTGGTGCACCCTTATCTAATTGAGAATTTTTCTTATTGATCAATTAGAAATTTAGGGTTCCCTTTAGTCTCATATCTTATAATTGACAACACTGCGAGCAGGGAAGCTTCTATAAATATCTTGGGTCGGCGATATTAGAAAATGTACTTTTCTCGGCTCTTTAGCTAAGATTAAGTATGATATTAAATTAATTTTTTATAACGGAGAGTCTGTTACAATAGATGCTATTGAAATTCTCGAGTGTCACCCTAGCATTGCACTATTACATGGGTCTGGTGCACCCTTATCTAATTTATAAGCAACCTTTTAACTAAGATTAAGTGTAGTATTTGTTCTTATCAGTTTAATATCTGATATATAGAATCAAATTAACTTTTTATGAAGGAGAGCTCGTAGTGGAGGAGTTGCCCTACCTCAATTTTTTGTTAGTATCCTAGAGGTGTATAAAATTATTAAAATATTGCCCAACTAAAAAAAATAAAGTAGAGGAAATACTCAAAAATTAAAAATATTTTTTATATGTCAATTTTTCTTCCCTCAGATCTCTTCTTACATTGTCTCACCTGGTATAAGGGGTCAAGATCATGCAACATATGTGCACAATCGCTAGTGTTTCTAAAATATCATGTTAATGATAAATCAGGTGAAATAGCAATGTTAAGGTATTTTAAGAAAATGTGAGATGAACTTACTTCAAATAAGTCATCTCTCCCTCCACCTCCTCCTCCACCACCTCCTCCTAATGCTGACTCAAATGAGTATCCTAGTGATCCTGGGCGAAGAAAGCACATCCTTGAGTATAATGTCAATGCAAGGGAGATTGTTTGACATTACTATTTGTAAAAAGGTCCTTTTCAGCCTAAGAATCATGAATTTCCTTGGCGTTCTTGTCCAAAAGAGAAACGAAGATTTCGATCTATATGGTTTAGTCTTTATCCTAATTGGCTAGAATACAAAATTACAAAAGACACGACCTTCTATCTTTATTACTATTTATTCAAAACGGATTATGGTGGTCAAAGTAGTGGTGATTCTTTTGTTACTTGGGGATTTAAAAATTGGAGAAAGAAAGAAAATCTTCATGAACATGTTGAAAATCATAGCAGCATTCACAACAGATGTATGATGGCGGCTTATGACTTAATGAATCAAAAATAACATATTAAAACTTGTTTAGTCAATCAGTCTAGTAAGGTAGCTGCTGATTATCGTGTTCCTTTGACAGCATCAATTCATTGCATAAGATTTCTTGTGCATCAAGGATTAGCATTTGGTGATCATGATGAATCAACAAACTCACTCAATCATGGTAATTTTCTTGAACTGTTAAATTTCTTGCTGACCATAATGAGGATATCAATAGAGTTGCACTAGAAAATGCTCCCTCAAAGCTCAAATTGACACGCCTGATATTCAAGAAGATATTATCACATTCATTGCCTATTTAACCACTAATTATATTCTTGGAGATCGTAGTGATAAATTATTTATTATATTGGTTGATGAGACTCGTGATATATCTATTAAAGAACAAATGGAAGTTGCTTTATAGTTTGTAGATGAAAGGGGAAATATTGTTGAACGCTTTCTAGGCATTATACATATAAGCGATACTACTGTCTTATCACTTAAAACTGCTATTGATTCTTTGTTGTGCCAATATGGATTATCTATATCGAATTGCGAGGGCAAGGATATGATGGAGCTAGCAATATGAGAGGAGAATTCAATGGCTTAAAAAGCTTAATTATGATGGAGAACAAGTCTACTTATTATGCTCATTGTTTTGCTCAACAACTGCAACTTACATTTGTAGCTGTTGTTGAAATTCACATGAGAATCTCTACATTTTTTGATGTGGTTGCACAATTGAACAATATTGTTGGAGTGTCATGCAAGCGAAGAGATATAATTCTTGAGAAACAATCTGAAAACGTTATTAAAGGAATTTGTAATGGTGATATCTTCACTGGATAAGAAATGAATCAAGAGAAGACATTAAAAAGAGCTGGGAGTACACGTTGGAGTCCATATTATAATGCATTGTTAAGTTTAATATGCTTATATCCTTCAGTTATTGATGTCCTTTTATTTGTTGAAGATGAGTGAAAAGATCACAAGCAAAGAGCACAAGTAAATAATATGTTGGAATTGATTAGAAAAATATGAATTTATATTTCAGATGCACTTAATGAAGAATATCTTAGGAGTCATGAATGATTTGTCCAAGCTTTACAAAGAAAAGATCAAGGCATTATAAATGCCATGATTCTTGTAAGATCAAGCAAATACCAACGACAAACTATGAGAGATGATGGTTGGGATGTGTTATTGAATGAAGTTTCTTTATTTTGTGTTAAATATGAGGTACTCACCCTACACATGGAAGACTTGTTCGTCTTTCATGGGAGATCACGACAAAAATATTGAAGGAAGAATAAATCTTCACTATTATTGTGTTGAAACGTTTTATGAAGTGATATATTTACAAATTCAAGAGTTGAACAATCAATTTAATGAGGTGAACATGGAGTTATTGTTATGTATCAGTTGTCTTGATCCATCAAATTCATTCTCTGCTTATGATAAGAGAAAATTACTTTAGATTGCTTAGTTTTATCTATCCAATTTTTTCCCAATGGAGTTAATACATCTTGAGCACCAACTTGATAACTTTGTTTTTGATATGCGGAGCAGCAATCAATTCTCTGAGGTTGTGGGAATTAGCCAGCTTGCTAAAAGAATGGTTCAATTGAAAAAACATCATATGTATCCTTTAATATATTTACTTTTAAAGTTAGCATTGTTATTATCTGTTGTAACTGCAACTATAGATAAAGTGTTTTCAACAATGAACAGAGTCGGTCCTGGTTATTGCAATGCCTTGGGTAAAATTATTAATTATGCCCTAATTTTATCCTTCTATCAACCTAAGTAATAATTATTTTAATCTATAAAATTTTATTTCCAAAAATGGAATAAGGAAACTTTTTAGTTGTAAGAAGATTTTTTATCTTATGATGACTGCTCCTTTTTTATTTACATATAAATTTCTGTAATTCTAACCTAGAAATAAGAATGAAACATCAATTACAAAACTATGGATATAAATTCTTTTTTCCATTCCTACACTATTAAATTATTCAAGACTAACAATTCTATTTGTAATCAATTTCATTCAGAATGCAAGAAGTGTTTTCAAAGAACAACCACTTAGAATTCTTAGCAAAAGAATACTAACAATGGAGAATAATTTAACTCAAGAATGTAAAAAGATAAGCATAGTAATTTAACACAAAACCCTAACACCAAACTGATAAATAATAAAGAAATACAGCCTAGTTAGTTGACCTTGATAATGTTTATTTTCTACATCAGCATAGGAATCTAGAAGAATAAAGAGAACACCAGGAAGACCGATCACAAATATATTCACTTTAAGTTTGAGCAACTTAAACAATGTATTCAACATAGTAGTTAAGAATTAAATCTTTTTATCCTACATAAGTAAAAACTCGATATAAATGAATTAAATTTTATGTACAGGAATCTCGACAATAACAAAAATTAAAAACACTGTAAATTTTTAAATTTTCAAATTGACTAAGGTATCATGTGGCAACCAAAAACTTATTTGGTTACTCAATCCAGAAAATAAAACAAATTTTAGTTAATAAAAACTTAAACATCAAAGAAATATAACAACACTATTTTTTTCTCTTTAAATAAAGAAAAAAATAAAAAAAATAAATTTAAAGAAATATTAGTTCCCCATAATTAACACAAACCTTCCAGCTTGTTGGATATCTCCTCATCAATTTCACATCCAAATCTAACGTATCACTCACATGAGACATTGTAAACTTTTTTCTTCGCTTCCTCTTCACTAAATTAGAAGAAAAAAATGAGAGAGAATGTAGAGGATATAGTTAAATTGTTGACTGTAATACACTTACAAAAAAACACAGAGGTGACTCATTTAAAGTGTCTTCGTGAGCACAAGGCTAGCATCAATCAATGAGAGTTGAGCTGCTCCTAATAAGATCAATAAAAGGAATGAAAGTCAGAAGGAAAGTGCAAACAACGCAACAACCGATACAAGCAAGCAGCCGAAGGGAGCGCGGGGTCTCACTTTTCTATCCAATGCATTATAAAGAAATTTGAATGAATAAAACACACCTTACACCTTTGAGAACGTAAGATGAAAGAGAAATAAGAAGGAAAACAAAACCTGGGGCATAGTGGGTATCCCCGAGGAGGGCTAGAAACGATTCGTCTCACCGATGGAGGGTGCCTTTGAGAGAGGCAAAGCCATCCCTGGGCCAGGGAAGGTTTCGACGTTTCAGCAACGAGGGAAGGAAGGCGCAGCGATGACGAGGGAGGGTGTGGCCACTGTGAGTCTGCGAGGGAGGGTTTCGGTGACGAGAGAGAGATATATATATATATACAAACCAACGGTTGAAAACAAACCAACTCTGATCCAACGGGGGAATGAGTTCATATATTGATCAAAGTTTCCAAATCTTGATCAATAGTTGAGATCTACTCTCTCTTCACTTGGATGAACCAGATCTTTAACGGATGACTCAGATCACTTCTTATCTTAGATGAACGATTCAAATTGGTCCAAAACTTGATATCTCGTTTAAACCCAAATCTAAGCATCAATTTGGTTCGATCAGATCTGGATCCATGATCCCTTGATGCCTACCAAAAATATATCCAAATATTAGCATCAAATATAAAAAATATAATATAATTTGTAATTAAATATAAAAATAAATACAACTTATGAGATGTGTAATAAACATAAAATTAACACATGATATATTCAAAAAGTATGTCTATATGAGTTAAAATATCGTAGTAAAATGATGGTTATCATGCTGTGATTATTCTATGAAATGATATTGGAACTGGAACGGTAGAGTCCGTGATGATTACCACGACCGTTCGAACGAAACATATTCAAGATAAATATTTTTTTACTGTCTTATTTGAATGTCTTATATAATTATATTTTTCACCGTATTTATTAGGTGTCTTACTTAGTTAAATTTGAGACAAAATCTTCAATATTGTCTTAAATTTAACGTCTTCAACAAAAATTTTGAGATATCTATTATTACTGTCTTAATTACTTAGTATTTAAGATAAATTTTGTCATTGTCTTAAAATTTTTATATAAAAGTCTAGTTTTCTAATTATGTATGTGATTTTATTATTTACGTAGTAATTGATTATTAGTCATGAATAATCTACTAGTGTGGTTAAAGTTGAGCTAGAAAGACTCGTTCTGCAGTTGCAACATTGAAATTTGATAGAGTGATCCGTTGATGGGCGCTATCAGTCGATTGTTATGTTAAAATCAACCCCGACCTGAAAGATATAAAGGAAGGATTCATGGATGCATTGATTGATTGTATGAATTCTTGATGGTTACTTGTAATAGAATTGATTCCCATACTGGACACTTCATGTATTTGGTTTGAATTGTTTGACGCCTACAAAGTGTTCTATGAATTTCCCCAACCATACTTTTGAGTTGATCTGATCATTTTATTTGCTAGATTTATGAGTTGTTAATTCCTCTTGATGCGTTGATTCATTCTCTTGATGTGATGATTTGTTTGGGCATTGGTTATGTGTAGTCCCATGATTAGGATTTCATGCATTTGGTTTTGATGGAATGTTGCTAGTTAGGTGTTCAATTAAATGTTCCTTATATGTTCGTTACTTAGTTAATGCAATTCTTAGTGTTAGCTCTCTTACTACGTCATTTTATTATTTGCTTAGGGTTCATAAATGCTAGGTGTTAGTTCTCTTAATATGTCACCTTTGTATGGAATCCGGTGAATTTAGTAATCAAAAGGTATCTTGACTTTATCTTGAATCGAGTTTAGAACATTATGTTCACTATAACAATGATAACAGTTGACTATTTCACATAATCAATCGACTGATCATTAGTCGAGTGGATCAAATGAGTTCTAAATATTCTGTTTACTGGAAAAGTATTATCGGTCGACTATTGTGCAACAAACCCTTTTAACCCTCTCGAACCTTAAATTTGGGATTTAAAGATTCATCAGTCAATTGTTACTCTTGTTGGTACAATTTCCTTAGATCAAGGTTGACCGGTTTGACTAATCTTGAGTTGCCTCAAGCTTGAGTCTTGATGTTTAAGTTTTAATGTTTGACAATATATGGAGTTTACAAGTGCAATTGTTCGTTTGAGGACATTGTTGGTACAATTCTACTCTAGTCAATTTTGACCAGTTTGATGTGAACAAGAGTCAATTAGATCAAGGTTGACTGGAAACTTGACTGAGAAGTCCTAACTGGAGGTTAAGCAAGGGCAAATCCAAGGGGAAGAATGGCAAAAGATTAAAAATCTAAGTGAGACAATGTTGACTGGACACTTGGTGTGAAAAGTCTTAGTGAGTGAAGTTAGACAGATGAAAATCCTAGTGAGTGAAACTAGGTGAAAAGCGTTAGTAAGTGAAGTTAGGTGAAAAGCCTTAGTAAGTGAAGCTAGTGGATCAATTAATGGTCCTTTATTGTCATTAATTATCGATAGTTTCAATTGTCCATTGCAGTAATAGTGATGTTATTCCACACATTATAAGTTTGTTGTTAGAGCACAAATATCTTGGTGGTCGGTGAGAAACTTCCGTAAAACCGGTTCGGTCACTCTAGAGATAGTCAATGAGATTAATTAGGATTATCATTTTTTTTTATTGGAGCACAAACGAACAAAGATTTGTAACTAAGATCATAATTGAGTTTGAGAACAGTGTAGATATGAATTTTTCACTGGATTTGGATATGTTATTTGAGTTCTTGAATGTTTTGAAACTTGATTTATTTGATTTGTATCATATTTATCTATTTATTTATTTATCGTTTTCAAGAAAACTCTTGACTCAAACTTTATTTATTTATTTATTTATTTATTTATGATCTCACAGGATGTATGCAAAGCCCCCTTCACTGACTCGCCACTGCGGTTGCGTATAACTTCGGATACTCGTCGGCCTCCGGCATCAGCCCCTTCACTGACTCCTCCGCCAGGAATCGCTCCGCCCATTCAGCCAACCGAGGAAGCTCCTCCGAATCCAAAAGCTTGACGCTTTTGTCCTTCTCCAGCGCCCTGATCCACCCCAGGTAGGCCCCCAGCGCGATGTCCAGGTAGCCGACAGCGTCCCCGCCGAAGAAGCCATTCCCTTTGCCGCACTCTGCGAATGTCTCTTCCATCTGCCCCAACACCTGCCGGAATTGCCCGGCCAACTCCGTCACCTTCGCCGCTTCCTTCTCCGGCCTCAGAGCCTTAATTAAAGCAGGCAACTGGTACAAATCGAAGAAATCGGAGTCAAATGTTTTATTTTCATTCGATGGATTTCGAAAACAGGGGCCTTTACATTGTCGTCCATGTAGACGACCCAGAACCGAGCGATGGCGCGGTCGAAGGGGTCGGCGGGGAGGATGGAGGAGGATCTGCCGCCGTCGGACCACTCCTCGTCGATGTACTGGACGATGACGGCGGACTCGCAGATAGGTTTTCCGCGGTGGAGCAGCACGGGGATCTTCTTGTAGACTGGGTTGGACTTCACCAGGATCTCGCTCTTCGGCTCCAAGAACCGCACCTCCACGAGCTCGTACTCGACTCTCTTGAGGCGGAGGGCGATGCGAACCCTGGTGACAAAGGGGCTCAGCGACAGACCCAAAACCTTCACATCCTCCGCCGAAGCTCCGGCCATGGTAGTAAAAATTGATTCCGGTGTTGGCGAATGATGGCTGAGCACATCGCCGGCGGTGGTTCTGCTATTTATCGGCGCGGGAGGCGAGAAGGTTTGACCAACGTTCTATTTGTTTACTAATTTTGAATAATCGTAGATGACGTAACTCCGTACCTCACGTTAAATCCACAGCAAAATACGTGGCCTAGAGAAAATAAAAAATTATATATTAAATTATTTTCTCTTTTTGAACTCAAATCAAAATTCGTTTCTTGTACATTGTCTATAGGATTCAGCTGGATTTAAAATTGGATTAACAAAGATTGGATGAAGTTTAAAATAGAAATAAACGAGTTATTTACCATTAATTTTTAAATATTTTTTAAACAAAAGTGTTTCACAATTTAGAGTAATTGCATACTAACTCAATTTAATCTTTAGAAGTTTATTATTGGCTTGTCAAGCCATGAGAGCACATTATTAAAACTATTGGTTAAGTGAATATCAATTTGCGATTTAATAGTCTTAGTTCACTGTAATAGTCTATAAAGAGTTATAGGCAGTAGAAAAATAAAAACAAATACATAATATAACAAGAAAAAGATAAAAAAAAAATATATTTTTACATGATGTAGAACTGTTGGTTTTTATTCATGGTTTATTACCCTAGCGATAGTATCATTATATTTCTTTTTATCGGAAAACTTCTGAAGGTGAATAGCGATTCGTGATTTGATGTTCGTCATTCGTTGTGCTTGTGTATAAAGAAATATACACAGTTGAAAAAATAAGTATAAATACATAGCAAATAAATCATTTATACATAAGTCAGAACTTCTTATTTCTATTATATGATCTATTGTTCTATGGATCCATAGCACCATTATCTTTTACCTTGTCGGATATCCCTATGGGGGAGAAGAAATTTGTTATAATTTCCTATTCTTTACCAGCAACAGGACTATAAAATAAAATAAAAAGATGAAAAATAAAATACAATATAAATAATAATTTACACAAATGAATCATCTCGTTTTGATCGGTTTCTAGTTATTTTAGATTGTTTCTTAAAGGTTTAGAAAAATACAATAACGCTCTCCGACAGAACCCTCAAGAATTGATATCAAAATCTTCCATGAATCTTTCCTTTATAGCTTTCAGGTCGGAGTTGATTTTCACATAATAGTCGACTGATAGCGCCTATCAGTCGATCGCTTCGTCAAATTTCAACATTGCAACTGCAGATTTAACCACAATAGTAGATTGTTCATGAATATTAATCGACTACTACCTAAATAGTCAAATCACATAGTCGAGTTTAGAAAATTATGTTCTCTACAACAATGACAACAGTTAACTGTTCCACATCATCAATCGACTGATCATCAGTCAAGTGGATCAAACAGGTTCAAAACATTATGTTTACCGGAAAAGTGCTATCAATCAACTATTGTGCAACAAACCCCTTAAACCCTCTCGAACCTTGAATCTGGGATTTAAAGGTTCATCAGTTAATTGTTACTCTATAGCAATTGTCTAATACTTCTATTTCAATTTTACCAAGGTTAAAATCTTGCCTTGTATAGTATTTAGTTAAGTTTGACTTATAGGACATTCGTGTAAGTATCCATGGGTAGTTTTGATGTAGTCAACCAAGTTAAGCTGAGTTCTGTTTATTTTTAATATCTTGTGTCTAAGTATGTAGGAACTTAGAGCACAAGAAGTCAAACGGAAGATGTAGCAGACGGGAAGGATTGCATTAGAAGGGAGTTGACAGGTTCGGTACATCCGAGGGACGAGGTGCTGCAGAAGAGTACACCGGTGGACGAGGACATGCACGACATTCGAGGGACGAGAAGTTGAGGAGGAAATCTACTCGAGGAGAAGGTTTGAGTTGAGTTTGGGTGAGCTCAACTCCGGTTAACCGGAGTATCACCTACGTGAACAAGATTAGCTTGAAGGTTGATCTGCTTCATGGAAGTAGACCCGACCCCGGGCCGGGTCTGGCCCAGACCCGGCCCGGGCCCGTAACCGGGTCAACGGGCCGGTTGCCCATTGACCCGGTTCGCCGGGTCGAACCGGAACCGGCCCGGCAAGTTGCCGGGCCGGTTCCGGTTCATTGGGTGTAAAAACCGGTGAGCCGCTGGTTAACCGGCGGGTTGAACCGGCGGTTCAGCCGCAAATTGGGAGGGTTTTTAGGTATTTTTTCAACGGTTAGGATCATTTGACCGTTTTTGATCAATGGCTATGATTTAGTGTCCGTTACTATCAAAACTCTATAAATAGAGAGCTTATTTCATCATTTTTCACACACATCTTCTCTACTCTTAATCTCATTTTCGTATTCTCTAATCTCTACACACTTTCGTTTTCAATTTTCAATTACAATGGAAGGAGGCCGTGGAGGTGCATCATCTCGAGCTCGGAAGGGAAAGCAAATAATGAATCCGCGGGAGGAGGACCCCAACATTCAATCCACCGATGATGAGATCGAGCATCTTCCGAATCCGACACCCGACACACAAGGAAGTACCGATGCAATTACTTCTAAGGTTCGGGAACTTCCTCCTCTAAAGTCTTCTATTTTTACTAAACATTTTGAGAAGGTCACTCTTCCGTCGGGAGAAATGCGTGCAAAATGTAAGCACTGCAATGCTTCCTACAAATTCCAAGCCGTTGAAACGATATGTAGAAACGAAGCACCCGACGGAATATGGACTCGACCGTTCTCAAACACAATTATCAAGATTTTCTTCAACTAGCGGTAGTACCGATTCCGGTTTATTTTTATATTCGGATAATAAATTAAGAGAATCATTAGCTAAATTTGTTTCCGTAGAACATCTTTCTTTTAGTTTTGGATCTAAATGTACATTTGAAGATTTTTGTAAAGAATCTCTTAATCCATGTGCTAAACGTGTTCCTAGGACTACACTTACTCGTACAATTAAAAAATTAGTAAAACAAGGAAAAAAGAATTTAATTGATGAATTTAGTAAATTAGATAATAAAGTTTCTTTATGTTCTGATATTTGGAGTGATCATTGGCAAACATATTCGTATATGGGTGTGACTTGCCATTGGATCGATAACTCTTGGAACCTCCAAAAAAGATTATTAGCTTATAGAGTTTTTGATAAATCACATAATGCTCATAATATCGCACAATTATTATGTTTAATTTTAGAAGAATATGGTTTAACTCATAAAATATTTTCAATATTATTAGATAATGCTAGTTCTAATACCGCTTGTATAGATGATCTAAAATTTGTTTGTCAACCTATTATTGGAGGTTTATTTTTTCATATTCGTTGTGTTTGCCATGTTTTAAATTTATGTGTTCAAGATGGTTTAAAAATTTTAGAAAGTTATATTAAACCAATTAGAATTGCAATTTCTTATTTATAGTCTCATCCTTCTATAATGAAACAATGGGGTAGGTTTTGTAAAATTAATGGAATGAGACTTAAAAAATTTCCACGTGATGTACCAACACGTTGGAATTCAACATACCAATTATTACAAGATTCATTTCAATATAAAGAATTATTATGTTCATTTTTTGTACAAAACACTAATACTAATATATATTTTATTTTCACAACAATTGAATATTTGTAGTAGTATTTGTGAAATTTTAAAAGTATTTAATGATGCAACCGAACAACTTTCCGGTGTTTATTATCCCACTGCTCAATTAGTTTTAGAAAATTTTTCTAATATAGTATTAGTTTTAAATGAACATATTAATAATGAATCTTTATCTCCTTGCATCTTAGCTATGAAAACTAAATGGGAAAAATATTTTTATTTAATTCCTGAAATTTATTTAATTGCATTTGCTTTAGATCTTAGATTTAAATTAGAAGTTTTACCAGAAATGTTAACTTTATATTATGATGTTTTAATTCCAATTAAAGATTCTCTTCCCCATCCAGCTAATATTATATATAATGTTAGAATTTATTTATATGATATTTTTAATCAATATTATGCAAAATATGGAACACAAATTAATATTTCTAAAATTCAACAAACTACTAGTAGTAATTTAAAACTTACAAAAGCACAACTCTTATTAAAAGAACGGACAAAACGTCCACGGGGATCCTCAAGTTCCACACAGGAACTTGAGAATTATTTTACGACTTCTTTTGATTTTAATGAAGCAGATAGCGAAAACTTCGATATCTTAAAGTGGTGGTCACAGAAGGCACAAAGCTTTCCCGTTCTCTCCGTGATCGCAAAAGAAATTTTAGCTTGTCCAGTGTCAACTGTTGCTGTGGAGCAGACGTTCAGTGCCGGCGGCAACATATTAGATGAACGACGATCAACTTTGTCTCCCGACTCAATGGAAGCCCAAGCATTACTGGACGATTGGACCAGAGCGGAGAAAAGAATCCAAGAAATGTAACTTTCAGATGACGAAGTTGAAGATTTTGATACTGAAGGAACAAATACGACAGGAACAGAAAATGGAAGTGAATGAAAATGTAAAAGGATAAAAATGTAAAAGAACTATGTGGGCTTTGATTCCCCTAAAGGGATACGTAGGCAACTTAAATAAGTGCAAGCCCTTTTTTTAATAAATTTTAATTTCTAATTTTTAATGTTTAATTTTTAATTTTTAATTTTTTTTAACATATTAATCTTGAACCGTGACGAACCGTGAACCGAACCGTGAACCGGCGGTTCTGAACCGTGAACCGTAACCGTCTTGGGCGGTTAAGGTTAAGGTTAAGGGTCGACCTGCCTGGAACCGTCGAACCGGCGGTTCCGAACCGTGGTCAGGTCTACATGGAAGGTGCCTCCAAGAGGCTTGGAGGCACCCTCGCCCCTTCATCTGGAAGGTGTTGGGTTGCAAGGTTGCAAATAAAGTCTCATATTAAAAATATATGGGAAAGATCATAGATTTATAAGGAAAAGATATCTCTATTAGTATGAGATCTTTTGGGTAGAGCTCAAATATAAAACCATGAGGGTTTAGACCTAAAGTGGATAATATCATGTCATTGTAGAGATATTTAAATCTCATTTGGTCCTAACAATTGATATCAGAGCTCGAACTGCCAGAAGGTCTAAACGTCGACTGTGCACAAGAGCTATGATATAATTAAGTCATGTGAGTAGAATATTGACCTCGAACAAAGGAAGTGGGGGCTCCCATGACCAAATCAAGAAGACCAAACACCAAACAGGAAGTCCTGGTTGCGGCTAGGGAAGGAAGTATTGGGACCTTTGTGTCCGCTAGAGGGGGGTCTGAATAGCGGCTCGTTGCGTGCTCGTCGGTTGCGTCTTGATGATGTGCAGCGGAATACAAAGACAAAAACAACCACAACGCTAACACTCTGATTTACTTGGTATCCACCTCAAGAAGAGGTGATTAATCCAAGGATCCACTCACTCGAGCACTCTCCACTAGTAAACAACTCCTTCTCGGTCGCAGCCGGAGGCGGAAAAGCCTCGTACAAACACACACAACACTACAACACTCACACAAGAAGAAGATACAAAAATCCAACTGAAATATACCCTTCTTCTTGCTTACTTGTTGATTGTTGTTACCTCTTGAACCTTGGGGATGTACCCCAAGAGCCTTCAAGAACTGGCGGAGAAGCTTGGAGAAGATCGTCGAAAAATCACTGTAAGCTCGCAGGAAACAAATCGCAAAGATCTGCGGAGAAAATGCTCCGCCAAGGCTTTAAACAGTGCTCCCAATCGATCCAATCCATCCCCAATCGATTGCCACGTCAGCACTGCTCGATCCCAGCCGTCCATCGCTCGTTTCTTGCCTAACGATCAAATCCCAATCAATCGACCGATCGATTGGGAACATCTGAATCGATCGGTGGATCGATTTAGAAGCTTTCTGTGTTCTCGCGATCGCGCGAGAACTCCCCTGCCCAATCGATGGATCGATCGATTGGCAGCTCCCAATCGATCGTTCGATCGATTGGGAAAGCTTTTGTGCTCGCGATTTCACATCCCAATCAATCGACTGATAGATTGAGCCTTCCCACAATCGCAGCACACTCCAATCGATCCACTGATCAATTGACCAGCCTGGACTTGACTCAAACTCAAGTCCAAAATCTCCAACCCAACTCCTGGTCAACCGTGACCTATTGGGTCTCCATGCCTAGCATTTGGTCACACCCGACCAACCTTAAACTAGCCTTCTAGCCTCCTCCATCAGCCTTGCATCCCTTGGATATCTCCCATCCTTCATGCCTTGCCTTCAGGAGCTTCCTTCGGCCTCATCCTAGTTGTCGGATTAAACCACCACACTCGACCAACCTCGAACTAGCCTTCTAGCCTCCTCCATCAACCTTGCATCCCTCGGATATCTCCCCATCCTTCACGCCTTGCCTTCAAGAGCTTTCTTCGGCCTCATCCTAGTTATCGAGTTCTCCTTGCCAAGTCATACTAGGACTTACCTTGCCAAGACCACATGCTTGGACTTACCTTGCCAAGACCATATGCTTGGACTTTCCAATTGCCTGGCTCCTTACCAGGACTTTTTCCTTTGCCAAGATCACACTTGGACTTTCCAATTGTCTGGCTCCTTACCAGGACTTTCTCCTTTGCCTAGCCTCCAGTTAGGACTTTCACCACTACTTAAACTCCAGTTAGGACTTCACCACTGCCTAACCTCCAGTTAGGATTTCACCACTACCTAAACTCCAGTTAGGACTTCACCACTGCCTAACCTCCAGTTAGGACTTCAACACTGCCTAACCTCTAGTTAGAACTTCCACCACTGCCTAAACTCCAGTTAGGACTTCACCACTGCCTAACCTCCAGTTAGGACTTCACCACTACCTAACCTCCAGTTAGGACTTCCACCACTGCCTAAACTCTAGTTAGGACTTCACCACTGCCTAACCTCCAGTTAGGACTTCCACCACTGCTTAAACTCCAGTTAGGACATCACCCAGTCAAGTCTCCTATCATCCCTGACCTACTTGACTTGTCTTCTTATCAACCTAGTCAACCCTTTGACCATCTCCACAACCGGATGATTGCCTTAGCAATCTCCATATATTTTCAAACATCAAAACTCAAATCCTCAAGCTTGACTCAACTTAAGCTTAGTCAAACTGGTCAAACTTGACCAAGGGAAATTACCCCAACAATCTCCCCCTTTTTGATGTTTGACAATACCTCTAAATTAATATCTCTAAGTTAGGCTAAATCCCATAGCCTTAGCCTCTTCTTTATACCAAAGCTAAATCTCATAGTCTTAACTCCAACTTCATATCAAGGCTAAATCTCATAGCGTTAACTTCTTCCTTATCACAAGGCTAAATCCGATAGCCTTAACTTCTTCTTTATACCAAGGCGAAATCTCATAGCCTTAACCTTCTTCTTGGGATGAAGGCCTAACTTAACCTTCCATTCTTCCCCTTTGTCACACATCAAAAACAGAAAACAACTCTTCTCAATAAGAGTTAACCCCACAATGAAGATCACATAACCTTTATTGTCTCCAAAGCTCCCCCTTGAGCTCTACCTCACTTCACAATGCTCAACCTAGAGCATACATCAACTTCCCAATGAAACTCTCATTTATTGTATTCAATGCTCCCCCTCGAACAGTAATCGCTTTCTCAAAGCTCATCCAAGAGCATTTTTCACTTTACCAATGAAGGTCTGATCTCCTTCATTAACCTAATGCTCCCCCTTGAGTAGTAAGCAACTCCACAATGCTCATCCGAGAGCACTTATCATCCTAGTAATGAAGATAACCAATCTTCCATTGCTCCCCAATACTCGACCCTGCGTAGTAATTCATCACGAAGGTTTAACCCCCTTCCAAGGTCTTTGAAAAGATTTTTATGTTTTCAAAGAGTAACTCCCCCTAAAAACATGGTCAAACTTCTATCATTGCACCAACAATGACTTGGGATTCCTAAACAATTAGGAAATTCAAAACTAGAAGTTTTGATGTTCAAAATTCAATAAAGAAGCTAAATCTCACCCTAAACTTCACCTAAGTCTACCTTAACTAATCCATGCTTGTTTTCATCATGAAAACTCCCCCTAAGTGTATACAAATGTATTCCAAGAGGTTAGGAATGGTTAACGACCCTTGAAAACCAAAACTTGAAGTTTTAAGGTTCTAAAATTCAGAAATGAAGCTAAACCTTATCCTAAACTTCACTTTGGTTTTTCTTAACCAATTCATACTTGTTTTCACCATGAAAACTCCCCCTAAATATATACAAATGTATTCCAAAGGGTTTGGAGTGGTTAACGGATCTTGAAGTGACTTGAAGTGCTGAAATCAAACTTTTCCGGCCAAAATCAAACTTCCCAATCGATTGAAGTTGGGACTCAATCGATTGAATTCACTTCAATCGATCCATTGATCGATTCAGCAAGCTACTACTCACAGAAATTCCCTCTGAATCGATTGACTGATCGATCCAGCCTGGGTTAATCGATCGGTTGATCGATTCACTACCCTTCTATTCGCGGGAATTGACTTCCCAATCGATCGGCTGATCGATTGAACCCAATCCAATCGATCAGCTGATCAATTGAGTTTCTGATTTCTCTGAAATCCAATTTCAATGAAATTCAGAAACTCCCCAAAAATTATACAAAAATCTAAAAATCATGAAAACTCATGCAGTCATTATTTAGGGTATACTTTATCAAGGAAAAATAGTTTTCTATGAAAATACTTCCTGATCCGGTAGCAAAGGAGGGGTATCGTACAAACATAGGTTAATGACACGTGGAGGTCAAGGTCGAGACGATCGACGTAAAAGGTGAGCCAAGCGGGAGGCCACCTTGCCGATCGGCCGCGACAGAAGGCCAGGTCGGCAAGGAGATAACTTGGCTAAGGTTCAAGTTTCCGACGCTCAGGAATCCACATATGACAGCTGATTGGGCCGAGCGACCGCTCAGCTGGGCCGTAGGCCAACGTAGGCGCTATTCATCCGAGCATATGACCGAGTGGGCCACTCGCTCGGCCCCGCCTACGTCCCCCCCCCCCCCGGACGACCAGTATGGCCGAGGCGAGGTCCCGCTCGGCCCGATAAAAGACAGAAGGTGCAGAAGAGTACAACGGGGACGGCCAGAGATATCCTTCTCGAGATATGTGCTGCCAATATACAGCATGGTCAGCGGTCGGACCAGATAGAAAATCGTACGATGAAAGTTTCCACTGTCATGTCAGAGATATGCTCGAACGGTTATGGTATGGCGTCAGGCGTGCTTTTCCGACACATCCATTTTGAGGTATGTTTGGGGAAGCGTGCACGTGTCGATTAGCATGCACGTGCCTCCCCGGGGGCCTATATAAGGACCCCCAGACTTCGGCGGAGGCATGCAATTAACTATACTGTAGCTACATCTCTCCTTATTTTGCTTTCTTCTCGCTTGACTTGAGTGTCGGACGGTCGTCGCCGGGAACCACTTCCCGCCCTGGCTTTGTTGCAGGTTCGCCGGAGGTCCACCTCATCCCGACGTCTACGCGGAGCCAGCAGAGAGCGCCACATCCCCAGCTTTCATCAACTCACAGTTCGGACAGGATCAAATTGGCGCCGTCTGTGGGAACGCACCTGAATCCGAACAGAAAAGATAGAAGGAGCTGGACGACCACACACCGTGACACTCTCTCAGGAGGAGCTCGACACCCTTATTGAGGCAAGAGCGACAAAAATTGTGGAGCAACAGCAGCAGAAGGCGCTAGCCGAGCGGTTAGCACAACAGACAACTTCGGCGTCAGGTGGCCGAGCGGCGGAGGAAGACCGACTGGAGCAATACTCCACATGGGCGCAGAATAAAGGTCAGACTGGCACTCCAGGGAATGCGCCGCCCGCCCCTATTCTATTTCATCGGGCATTATTCCAGACTCCGTCCGAGCTGGCACAGGCCAATCAAGGGTCATCAGATGAAGCGCCCGTACGGGATGTTATGAAGGGGAAGGCGCCTCAGGCAGAGTCATCCCCCGAGCGGATCAATCGACAGTTTTCCGAGGCCATTCTTCGGGATCTACTGCCAAGGTACTACACACCTCCGACGATCGGAGAATATAACGGGACCACCGACCTGGATGACCATCTGGGTAAGTTCGACAACACGACCATTTTACATCAATATACAGATGGTGTAAAGTGTAGGGTATTTCTCACCACCCTTTCGGGATCGGCGCAACTGTGGTTCCGGAGGTTGCCGGACGGATCGATCACAAGCTTCAATGAATTTCACACGGCTTTCCTTCATCATTTCGCGAGCAGTAGGTGCTACCAAAAGACCAGCGTCAGCTTGTTCGCCATAAAACAAGGCCCGAGGGAGACGCTCCGAGCTTACATCCAGCGCTTCAACCAGGTGGCCACGGATATCCCTACAGTCACCTCGGAGACCATGATGAATGCGTTCACACAAGGGCTTGTGGACGGCGATTTCTTCCGCTCGCTCATCAGAAAGCCGCCTCGCAGCTACGGCCATATGCTGCACAAAGCCAATGAATACATCAATGTGGAGGAAGCCCAGGCGGCAAGAAGAAAAGAAGCACCGGCCGAGCCGCTAGTGCCCGTTGAGCGTAGGCAACCAACCAGCTATCAACCGCCAAGAGGACCTCAAGCCGAAGGAGTACGTCCACACCACGAGTCAAGACCGCAAGCTATCCAGCATATGACGGCTGATCGGCCTAAGCAAAAGGGAAAGGTATGGACTCCTATGTTCTGTTCACTTCACCAGTCAGCCACCCACAACACCCGTGACTGTCGGAGCCTTCCGTCGATCGCTCACCCTGCGCCTAGGAGCTATCGCCGCCGATCCCCTTCACTTGATCGGCGCCCCCGACACCAGGACACCGGACGACATGGGGTCAGGGAGTCAGTCGAGCGACATCATCATCATCTGCCAAGGGCCAATCCCTGAGCCTCACAGGAGCGAGCGAGGCCCTCCGCTCGGGAGGAGGAAAATCGAAGCAATACCGCTCGGGGCGAAATCAACATCATCGCCGGGGGCCCTACAGGAGGAGATTCCAACAGGGCCAGAAAGTCACACGCTCGACAGCTAAGGATTCATGCAGTAGGCTGCAGTCAAGAACGAGCACGGGGTCCCGAGATCAACTTCGGGCCTAGGGACCTGGAAGGAGTTGAAGTGTTGCACGACGACACACTCATCATCCGAGCGGTAATAGCAAATTACACTATTCACCGCATTTTTATTGATACAGGCAGCTCGGTCAACATTATCTTCACAAATGTGTTCGACCAACTACAAATTGATATTGCTGAGCTGCTCCCGATGACAACACCCTTGTACAGATTCACTGGCAACGTGGTCTTGCCGGTCAGCCAGACCAGGCTGGCTATATCGCTGGGTGAGGAGTCGCTGTGAAGAACGAGAACCACTAACTTCATAGTGGTCGATGCCCCCTCTGCTTACAATGTCATAATGGGGCGACCCGCACTCAACGAATTCCGAGCGATTGTCTCCACTTTCTGCTAGAAGATCAAATTCCCCATGGAGGACCAAGTGGGCGAAGTCCGAGGAGACCAGCTGGCCGCCCGGCGATGCTATGTGGAAATGGTCCGAGCCGAGTCCAGGTCTGCGCAGAAAACACCGCACCTCGAGGTAAGTAGTGTAACTGAAAAGCCTCCAACTTTAGTTTACGAGGAAAAGGAGGAAGTGCAGATCCAGCCCGACAGGCTAGAAGCCACAACATTCATAGCGTCTGACCTGGAGGGAGACCAGAGGGAGGAGCTGGTCGAGTGCCTACGACGCAACCATGATGTCTTCGCATGGTCAACCAACGAGTTGCCAGGCATTTCGCCGAGCGTAGCGCAACATGAGCTCCATGTCCGACCGGACGCTCGGCCAGTGAAGCAGAGAAAGCGGAACTTTAGCGCAAAACAGAACGACATCATCCGAGCGGAGGTCGAAAAGCTGCTGGAAGCCGGACACATACGGGAAGTGCAATTCCCAAGCTGGTTGGCAAATGTGGTGCTAGTCTCCAAGCCGGGTAACAAGTGGAGGGTCTGCATCGATTTCTGAGACCTTAATAGGGCGTGCCCGAAGGACTTCTACCCTCTGCCCCGGATCGACCAAATGGTGGACTCAATCGCCGAATGCGAGCTGATATGCATGATGGATGCATATCAGGGTTATCACCAGGTGTCGCTCGCCCGAGAAGACCAGGAGAAAGTGAGTTTCATCACGACGGACGACACCTACTGCTACAGGGTAATGCCATTCGGGCTGAAGAATGCGGGCGCCACGTATCAGCGGCTCATGAACAGAGTATTCCGAAAGTAGATCGAGCGAAACTTGGAGGTATACGTAGATGACATACTTATTAAATCACTCCGAGAGGTCAACCTGTGTGCAGATATAGAAGAAACCTTCCGAACGCTAAGAAGGTACGGAGTCAAGCTGAACCCCTAGAAGTGTCTGTTCGGAGCGAAAGGTGGGCAATTCTTGGGCTACATTGTTACCGAATGGGGCATCGAGGCGAACCCCAACAAAGTGAGGGCGCTGTAGGACATGCCACCGCCCCGAAGCATGAAGGAAGTGCAACGCCTCACTGGACGGATAACAACCTCTTCACGATTCATCTCTAAGACAGCCGACCGGAGTTTGCCATTCTTCAAGATTTTGCGTCGAACAGCCAAATTCCAATGGGACACAGAGTGCGATCAGGATTTTGAAGAATTAAAGGTGTATCTAAATTCATTACCTGTACTGGCTAAGCCAGCCGCCGGTGAACCGCTCCGTATCTACCTATCCTCGACCGAGCAGGCCGTCGACTCGACGCTAGTAAGGCAAAATGGCGAAGAGCAGCCTATATATTTCTTAAGTCATATCCTAAAAGATGCTGAGTCCCGATACACTGGTCTCAAAAAGCTTGCATTCGCTTTAGCCCTCGCCGCTCGGAGACTCCGGCCCTATTTTCTAGCGCACACAATCATTGTCATGGCAAACAACCCTCTAGGGAGAGTCCTCCTCAACCCATAGGTGTCCGGACGGCTGATTAAATGGACTACCGAGCTCAGTGAATTCGATATTCAATATCAGCCTCGCACGGCAATTAAACCGCAATCCCTAGCGGACTTCGTCATGGAAGTACAGAGCCCCGAGCCTGAGGCTTCTTGGAAGGTCTATGTGGATGGGTCATCAACTCGACTCGGGAGCGGAGTCGACATTTTGTTAATCTCACCACAGGAAGAGCGGATGCATTTGTCCGTTCGGTTGGATTATCGAACGGACAAATGCAAGCCCTTATAGCAGGACTGCAAGCCGCCCGGCATGTGGGAGCAAGCTGAGTAATTATCTTCTCGGATTCCTAACTCGCCGCTCAGCAACTCTCGGGAGCATTCGAGGTCAACAATGCGAGGCTCAAGCTCTACGTGGAGGCTTTCAAAAGGCTCAAAACTAGCTTTGGCGAGGTAGTCGTACAAAAAATTCCCCGAGCAGACAACTAGGCGGCGGATGAGCTGGCAAAGTTGGCCAGTTCGATAACACTGATCAGCACTCAGCAAGCAATCAAGCAGGTATCCTTAGTAGCGCACATTGACAGGATGGAAGGCCTCATGTTCCCCAACGACTGGAGGGCGGCTATAGTAGAGTTTTTACGGTCGAGAGCCACTCCATCCAACCGGGATGAAGCCCAGCTTCTGAGAAGGAGAGTCGGTCGGTTCACCCTCATTGAGGACCAGCTTTACAAGAAAGCTTTTTCCCGACCACTTTTAAAGTGCATCAGCTCGGAGGACGCGGAATATATATTGAAGGAAGTGCATCAAGGATCTTGCGGGTGACACCCAGGTGGCCAATCATTAGCTAGGAAGATCCTGTTGGTTGGGTACTTCTGTCCACCCTCCAGGAAGACGCCGCTCGGATCATAGCTACTTGCCTGTACTGCCAAAAATACCACATCTTCTCCCACCGACCGACGGAAGAGATAAAGGTGTCCACGGTATCCTATCCATTCGACCAGTGGGGCATGGACATCGTGGGACCCTTACCTATGGCGACCGAGCAGAGGAAGTTCCTACTGGTAGCGGTGGACTACTTCTCCAAATGAGTCGAGACAGAACCAGTGGCCAAGACCACCGAGCAGATGGTCAAAAAATTCATCTGGCAGCATCTCATATGTCGGTTCGACATTCCAAGGCGGCTCGTGTTCGACAATGGGCGGCAGTTCGTCGGACAGGAGCTCCAAGATTGGTGCGAGGAGTACGACATCGAGCAACACTTCACCTCTGTGGCATACCCACAGAATAACGGACAAGCTGCTCGAGGGCAGCTGGGTGGACGAACTCCCCGGCATCTTATGGGCACTTCGCATGACTCCTAAGGAAGGAATAGGGGTCACGTCGTTCCACTTGGTGTACGGAGGAGAGGCTGTCGTGCCAGTAGAGGTCGGGATCGAATCCAATCGGGTGCAGCAATACGACGCGGACAACACCGAGCAGAGGCAGCTGGAGCTGGATTTGGTAGATGAAGCGCGAGCTAAAGCAGCTGGTCGGCTAATGGCGTACCGACAGAGAATGAAGCAAAATTACAATAGGCGAGTAATCCCTAGAGCATTTCAGGTCGGCGATCTAGTATGGAAGAAGGTAAAGCCAGTCGGTGATGTGAGCAAGCTAGAGGCTCCCTGGGCGAGACCCTTCAAGGTCATCGAGAAGCTCCGATCGGGTGCATACTACCTTAAAGATCAAGACGGACGACGGCTGGAACGACCGTGGAGCGCTAATCACCTCCAGCCGTATCGAGCTGGGTAAAAGGTGCGTCGGTGTAATTAATTGCGTGTATTCACATTCCACGCTATCCTTTGAATGCAGGAATAAGATCATGAAAACGCCACGACATAACTAATGTGCACGGAACGGCCAAGCTTCTTCAAACCGTCAAGCGGTGACGTTAAACTCTAGAGTCAGATCGGCGACTATAAACCCCCCAACCTGAAGACCGTTGAGCGGCGACGTTAAACTCTAGGGTCGAAGTGGCGACCATAAATATCCCGCTTGGAAGACCGTCGAGCGGCGACGTTAAACTCTAGGGTCGAAGCGGCGACCATTAATATCCCGCTCGGAAGACCGTCGAGCGGCGACGTTAAACTCTAGGGTCGAAGCGGCGACCATAAATATCCCTCTCGGAAGACCGTCGAGCGGCGACGTTAAACTCTAGGGTCGAAGCGGCGACCATAAATATCCCTCTCGGAAGACTGTCGAGCGGCGACGTTAAACTCTAGGGTCGAAGCGGCGACCATAAATATCCCGCTCGGAATACCGTCGAGCGGTGACGTTAAACTCTAGGGTCGAAGCGGCGACCATAAATATCCTGCTCGGAAGACCGTCGAGCGGCGACGTTAAACTCTAGGGTCGAAGCGGCGACCATAAATATCCCGCTCGGAAGACCGTCGAGCGGCAACGTTAAACTCTAGGGTCGAAGCGGCGACCATAAATATCCCGCTCGGAAGACCATCGAGCGGCGACGTTAAATCCCAGAGTCGGACCGGCGACTATAAACCCCCCGGCTTGAGGATCACCCAAAGGCAACATTGAGATGCAATAGCTAACAAGAGACGAGCGGCGATTATTAGAAGTCAGGAGGAAATCAACACAGCTCGCTCGGGATACACGATTATCTATGTTAGACCAGAAAGAGTAAACCAGCAAAGCGCGAGAAAATTTTCATAAAACAAAAGGAGAAGTTCGCCGACCGAGCGACATAACTACAAAAACACTTCATTCTAGAAAGTCAAAAACATCCTTCGACATAGTGGTAAGAAGGGCAGCATGCTCGCGGACGGGAATTAGGAAGGACTCCAGAAGATGACCCTTTGCCTTCAGATAATCCGCCGTGGCTATAATAGCCAACTCAAAGGCATGGACGAGCCGATCGCAGACCTTCTGAACGAACTCATCCGAGCGGATGTACTTCTGCCTCAGTACGGCGAACCGGCTTGGCTCAGCCTCCTGATACTCCTTGAGAGCAGAGCGAGAGGCCTCGAGGGCCTCCCACAGGGTCTTCAGCTCGTCCTTGAGAGCCACCACCTCGGCCGAAACACCCTTCTTCTCGCCGTCCAACAGGTCCGCCAATTCCTTTACCCACTGTTCCAGGGCACGAGCCTCCACATTCTTCGCTTCCAGATCGGCGATAGCGTTATTCTTCCAAGTGGTCGCAAGTTCTATCTTGCGGTCATAAGTTTTGACCTATTTTTCGAGCTGGCCCAGCATGTACGCCTGATCCGCTGTTTTCTTCCGCTCGGCCTCCAACAGTCCCTGGGTCTTGGAGAGCTCCCTCTGCAATTCGGAATATGAGGGCGCTCGAGGGGTGGAGGGCCCGCCAGAAATTTTGAGCCACTTCAGCTCTTCCTCCAGCATCGCCAGACGACAGGCTACAGCTACGTCTTCCACCCAACACTAGAGAAAAAGGAGCTTTTACATTCCGAACAGAAAAATCATGCGAATAAAGTGCAAGGAACTCACCCCGGTGGCATACTGCAGGTGGCTGTCACCCAACTGGCCGGGAGACATCGTGGCAACATGAGCGCGCGCGTCCTCCCATACCTTGGCGAGAGGCCCACGAATTGTGATGACATGTTCAGGAGCCGTCGGATTCGGCCATATAGTCCTCTGTTGGGAGGTGCAGGACGACCTTTATGACGCGGCGTCCGCCCGACGTCGTATGAGCGGACACCGAAGGACCAGTCGCCTGGTCGGACGGTGCTAAATGTATGCCCGAGCGACAAAGCCAAGGAGGCATTGGAGGCAGGGAGCTGACCGGCACCACCTCGAGGGGATCTGTCGGCAGATCTAGCTGGGAAGGTGTCCGGTCGAAGGAAAGGGCCTCGACTGATGGAGCCTTGCCTTTGGGAGAGAGAGACCCCATCCGCCCGGGCACTGGTGTGGCTGGGGCGGCCGAGCGCTGAGGCACCTCCATCCTGCGTCTCTTCCGGTTAAGGGGAAGATCGTCCTCTGGGTCGGAGCCCTCCTCCCGAGCGGTCGGCTCCCTGCTGGAAGATGCTGCACCTGTTGCCTCAACCGAAGAAGTCTGGGCGGCCGATGTCCCAATGTCAACCTCGCTCTCACCCTCGTGAGAGTCGACCGGAGTGATATCCAGTCGCTCCATTTCCTTGGCGGTCGCCGCCTCGATCGCCACTGCTTTCTTCTTCAAAATCCCGAATAGCAAGGACTCCATTACGACGTTCGCTGCGAGGTAAAAGGAAGAAAATCAGTTAGACTCAAGGCAAATGCATAAGTAAATTGCTTACCAAAGCTGCTCGGGAGTCTGGTTCGACTCGGACTCAAGCCGAACATGTACATCACTCCTTCTAGTAGGAGCTTATTGATATCGAGCTTCAGGCCGACCAGCATATTTGCAGCTTGGAGGTAGTCCGGCCGGGTCTTATACCTCTTCAGCTCAGGGGAAGTAGGTGGTCCGACTGCCACTTAGTCAAGAAAGGGAGCAGCCCGGGAAGGCGAAGGAAGAAAAAGTATTCCTTCCAATGTTTGTTGGAAGTGGACATCTTATAGAAGAAGACCAAGCCAATTCGAAACTGGAACAAATAAGTGCTCAACTCGGATTGTTTGGGATAATAAAAGTAATAGAAAACTTCCGGGCGGAGGGGAATATTGTGGATTATGAATAACACAACTACCCCGCACAAGAGGCGGAAGGAATTAGGCACGAGTTGGTCGAGCGGAATACCAAAGAAATTACAAACTTCGACGATGAAGGGATGGAGTGGAAACCGCAGACCGACTACAAATTGGTCACGGAAAAAGCAAATTGTGCCACGCGGCGGGATGTGTGGCCGATCGGAAGGTGAGGCCAAAATAAGTTCCAAATCAGAGGGGAGGTCAAAGGCATTGATCAGGCTCTCTGCGTCCCACGCCTCAAACCGCGACTCCATGGTCGTGTACCATGGGTCGGGAGCGAGCTCAGAAGGCTGAGGGGTGCTGGCCATCGCCGGAACAATGCAAAGAGCAAAGGCCGAAGAAAAACGGAGAAGGCGAGGAAGAAGGTGATTGGAACAGTGCTAAGAGAGTGCAAACACAGCGGGAGGGAAAAGAAAAGCGCGAAAGAACGAAGGAACAAGGGGCAAAGAGTTCTTATAGAAAAAAGGATGGTCGAAGAAGAGAGAAAATGGCCGGAGTGCGAAGAACCAGTTCGCCAGAGAACAGAGCAGGAACCGTCGAATGCACGCACGCAATAACGCGAAAGCGGCGAAGTAGGAGACGGGGTTATAAAGCTTGGGCCAGACCACTCAAAGCTGTCCGATCCAGGTCAAGGGATCCGAGGAGCAAATCTGGCCGTCGAATTCAGAAGGGCCAAATGTCACATCAACCCTGACGGTATGATCGGCCGGTGACGGTTACATGGCCACGTGGTGGTGACTCATAGGTCGCATTTAATGAGCGTCATTATGCGGGCGTGTGCTGGGCCTTAATGGTGAGGATTTGCACGAATTTCGAGGAGATTTGGAGGACATCAGCATTGACCGACGTTGGGTCGGCGAGACAACCATCGGCAAGTCGAACTCTCCGAGTATCAGTAGCTGTCATGCCAAACGAAATCTGCTTGCGTGGTCCCCGAGAGGATAGGCATTCTCATCATCTGCGGAACGGTCGTTATGTCGCCAGGCCAGTAGTCCAGTCAGTCGGACTTGCAACCTCCTTCAACTAGACTTGAGGGGGAGGCACGTGATCCGATAGCAAAGGAGGGGTCCCGTACGGACAGAGGTTAATGACACGTGGAGGTCAAGGTCGAGACGATCGACGTAAAAGGTGAGCCGAGCTGGAGGCCACCTTGTCGATCGGCCGCGGTAGAAGGCCAAGTCGGTAAGTAGATAACTCAGCTAAGGTTTAAGTTTCCGATGCTCAGGAATCCACATACGACAGCTGATTGGGTCGAGCGGCTGCTCAGCTGGGTCGTAGGCCAACGTAGGCGCTATTCATCCGAGCATATGACCGAGCGGCCCACTCGCTCGGCCCCGCCTGCGTCCCTCCCCCCCCGGACGACCAGTGTGGCTGAGGCGAGGTCCCGCTCGGCCCAACTAGTATGGGCAAGCGTCTCTCCCGCTCGGCCCGATAAAAGACAGAAGGTGCAGAAGAGTACAAAGGGGACGACCAGAGATATCCTTCTCGAGATATGTGCCCCCGACAAACAGCATGGTCGGCGGCCGAACCAGACAGAAAATCGTACGGTGGAAGTTTCCACTGTCATGTCAGAGATATGCTCGGACGGTTGCGATATGGAGTCAGGCGTGCTTTTCTGACACATCCATTTTGAGGTATGTTTGGGGAAGCGTGCACGCGTCAATGAGCGTGCATGCGCCTCCCCGGGGGCCTATATAAGGATCCCCAGACTTCGACGGAGGCATGCAATCAACTATACTGTAGCTACAGCTCACCTTATTTTGCTTTCTTCTCGCCTGACTTGAGCGTCGGAGGGTCGTCGCCGGGAACCCCTTCCGGGCCCGACTTTGTTGCAGGTTCGCCGGAGGTCCACCACATCCCAACGTCTATGCGGAGCCAGCAGAGAGCGCCACGCCCCCAGCTTTCATCAACTCACAGCTCAGACAGGATCACTTCCTATTTTCAAAGATTGTCACAACTTTGAAAACCCTTGAAAACTTCAATGTTTTCTCCTAGTTTGTGTCTAACTTTTCAATGATGATTACTATCAAAAGATAGTCTTCACCAAGGTTTTCAAAAAGAATTTTTAAAATCATTTTCAAAACCAATATCCAACCATATTCTTTGGGCTCAATGCACATGACTTGTACATTAGCTTTCCCAATGATTAGAAGACACATAACTATGTGTTTTGATGAACCTAAAACTCAACAAGATGCACTAAATGAACATCTTGAGTTTTGTTCACCATCCTAACATCTGACTTGTATCTAACGTGTATTAAAACACATACAAGTTACCTTATAGTTCTTGTGAAATGTATATTTGGTTTTGCCTTAAACTAAGGGATCATGCATATCTATCTAGGCATTATAAAACTTGTGATCATCCACCTAGGATTTCACTTAGTATAATCCCACTTGTTGGGATATTTACCATTAATGATAAATGCCTTTTTGTCCTTAATTACAAGGAAATTAACATAATGCATGATGACTAATGACATACATCAAAATAAGCAACTTTCAAAAGAAAAGCATGCTATAGCTACATGATGTATGTATGACATGACATGACATGGTATTTTTATATTTTTCATAATAAACATGAATGCAACACATGATGTCATGACATGTGATAGACAATCAATCATGACATATTAGCATAAATAACATATACCTAGATAATCTATCTAAGCACTCTTAATTCTTAGCTAAGCCTTAAATTTAATCCTAGATTGCCTATTACTCGAAGAAATGTCAAAACTCAACTTGACATTTCTTCTACCTCTTCCCATTTGTGCCAATTGAAATTAAAAATTAAATCATCAAATTTTATTGTGGCACATTTTACTCTCTTTAAGAATCAAACATTTAGATTGAGACTCAAATTTGCTCTTAATCCCTTAAGAACATACTACGATCTCAATTAGACATTTCTTATCCTTTTTCAAGTGTGCCAACTTAAATTAGATGTGATTTCTCAAGGTTTGGCACAACTTACTCTTCCATAGAGTAATTAATTTGATTAAGGTTTAAAATTTTCCTTAACCCCTCAATAGAATACCAAATTTCCAACTTGGTATTTCTTTTTGCATTTGTGCCAATTTAAATTTAAGTCCAATTCCTCAAGACTCGGCACATTTTACTTCTCCAAATACTAACACTTTTAGATTAACACTTAGATTTCCCTTAAATCACTAAGAAGATATTAAAATCCCAACTTGGTAGTTCGTATGATTCTCCAAATTGTGCCAATTTAATTCAAACATAATTTCTTAAGATTTGGCACATGTTACTCTTTCTAAGAGTGACAATTTTGATTAAGATTTACTTTTCCCTTAATTCCATAGGAAAATGTCAAATTCCCAATTTGGCATTTCTTTTGCTTCTCTCAAGTGTGTTAATTTAAATTAGATTCAACTCCTCAAATTTTGACACATTTTACACTTTCAAAGAGTAACACTAATAATCCTTTTCATTTTCAAAGGTTAATAATAACCTTGAAAATGCTCTCAAGTGTCAACTTTAACAAGGTTGGGTTAACTACCCTTCCAATTGGAGTTGACACTCTCTAAACCCATTTAGGGTGTAGAGAATATGCTCCTAGGAACCCAATACCTATTGGTGCTCCTTGGATGCTCTAGGTACTCACTAGGGATAACTTCCCTAGATACCTTCCTAAGGACCTTTCTAGGCTTCTTAGAAGCCTTGATCACTTCTACAAGGTCAACTTTAGGGATAGCTTCCCTTGTGACCTTCTTTGTGACTTTGTTAGACTTCATTGAAGTCTTAGTCACATTGGACTTGACAAAGGTACTCTTAGGAATGACTTCCCTAGTGTTTTTGGCTTGACCACTAAACCTAGGTTTAGTTCCATAGCTATATGAAACCCTATGATAAGAAGGATCATCCTTCTTAGTTTTAGGTTTGTATCCCAAACCTTTATGGTTACTAGATTTAGGTTTGTATCCCAAACCCATCTTACCATTTGATGTTTCTTGGTTCCTTAACCCTAGATTATGTTCATTTTGACCCTTAAGCATGTTTTCCATTCTTGCTAGGGTCCTTTCTAAATTATCAAGTCTTGACCTCAAAACTTGGTTCTCTGTCATTAAATCCATAGATTTTGGATTTTTCTTGACCCCTATGAGCATTTGTATATCTAGGCATAAATCTATAATCCTTAGAGTTATTGCCTAACTTGTTATCTACCTTCCTAACCTTAGATGTGGTAGTTCTAGCATGAGGAGGAATGTATTTTCCCTTAAAGCTATCATGCTTTCTATTTTCATGATAATTTACATTAAAATGATAAGAATTATTTATAACAAGTGTTTTATCATGACTCAAAGGAATTGCACTATTAAAAGTTACCTTGGGTTTGCTCTTAAAAGCTCTCCCTAGACTTGTGCTTCCTCCTCTAACTTTGATTGGCTTCTTCCCTTTAGGGTATTGACTCCGGTAATGCCCATTTTGATTGCATGAGAAGTACATAATGTGCTCCTTGCTCTTGCATTTCGTGGGACCAATCTCCTTGGGCTTCTCCTTGCCCTTAGATACTACTTGGCCCTTCTTCTTGGTCAATTTGGGGCATTTGCTCTTGTAATGCCCACGTTCCCTACACTCAAAGCAAATGATATGATTTTTATTATTTACAATCGAAATTTCTATACCTTCGCTTGTAGAGGTAGCACTTGATCCTCCAATAGATTTATCTTGCATTGTAGAGGTTGCATCATCTTCTAACTCTTCTTCACTTGAAGATGTGGATGTTTCCACCTCTTCCTCTCTTGAAGATGTAGAGAATCTCTCCTCATCTTCTTTTTCTTTCTCTTCTCCTCTTGAGGGTGTGGATGCTCTCTCCTCATCTTCTTTTCCTTCCTCTTCTCCTCTTGAGGGTGTGGATGCTCTCTCCTTATCTTCCTTCTCCTCCTCTTCCTTTTCCTCCTCGAATGTTGCATTCGTGTCAACATCTGATTGGTCCTTCTCTTCTTAGACCAATGAGCCCATATCCTTGAGCTCCTCCACTCCTTGGAGTTTTGTAGGGTTCTCATGATGGGCAATGATCTTTTTCCAAAGATCACATGCACTTGTGTATTCACCTACACTCAAAAAGATGTTAGAAGGTAATAGATTTAACAAGATTTTTGTCACCTCCTTATCGGCCTCCGCTTGTTCCTGTTGTTCCTTGGTCCAATGTCGAGGTCGGAGACACTTCCCTTTTTTATCCTTAGGAACCTCAAATGGTCTTCCAATGCAACACATTGGTTCCAATCTATTTGAAACCATGTCTCCAACCGCGTCCTCCAATAATTGAAGTCTTCTTTGTCGTACGGAGGTGGAATTCGGATATCCCATCCGAGCAGTCCTTCGGACTCCATCTTCTTCTTCCTCTAGCTTCTTGCTCTCTTGGCGGTTAGTCCGTAGAAGAGCGACCTCGCTCTGATACCAATTGTTGGGACCTTTGTGTCCACTAGAGGGGGGTGAATAGCGGCTTGTCGCGTGTTCGTCGGTTGCGTCTTGATGATGTGCAGCGGAATACAAAGACAAAAACAACCACAACGCTAACACTCGGATTTACTTGGTATCCACCTCAAGAAGAGGTGACTAATCCAGGGATCCACACACTCAAGCACTCTCCACTAGTAAACAACTCCTTCTCGGTCGCAGCCAGAGGCGGAGAAGCCTCGTACAAACACACACAACACTACAATACTCACACAAGAAGAAGATACAAAAATACAACTGAAATACACCCTTCTTCTTGCTTACTTGTTAATTGTTGTTGCCTCTTGAAGCTTGGGGATGCACCCCAAGAGCCTTCAAGAGCTGGCGGAGAAGCTTGGAGAAGATCGCCGAAAAATCGCTGTAAGCTCGCAGGAAACAAATCGCAAAGATCTGCGGAGAAAACGCTCCGCCAAGGCTTTAAACAGTGCTCCCAATCGATACAATCCATCCTCAATCGACTGTCACATCAGCACCGCTCGATCCCAGTCGTCCATCGCTCGTTTCCTGCCCAACAATCAAATCCCAATCGATCGACCGATCGATTGGGAACATCTGAATCGATCAGTGGATCGATTCAGAAGCTTTCTGTGTTCTCACGATCGCGCGAGAACTCCCCTGCCCAACGATCGACCGATCGATTGGGAAAGCTTCTGTGTTCGCGATTTCATATCCCAATCGATCGACCGATCGATTGAGCCTTCCCATAATCGCAGCACACTCCAATTGATCCACTAATCGATTGGACCATGGTTCAATCGATCGTCCGATCGATTGACTAGCCTGGACTTGACTCAAAATCAAGTACAAAATCTCTAACCCAACTCCTAGTCAACCGTGACCTATTGGGTCTCCATGCCTAGCATTTGGCCACGCCCAACCAATCTCAAACTAGCCTTCTAGCCTCCTCCATCAGCCTTGCGTCCCTTGGATATCTCCCATCCTTCACGCCTTGCCTTCAGGAGCTTCCTTCGGCCTCATCCTAGTTGTCATATTAAACCACCACACTCGACCAACCTCGAACTAGCCTTTTAGCCTCCTCCACCAGCCTTGCGTCCCTCGGATATCTCCCCATCCTTTACGCCTTGCCTTCAAGAGCTTTCTTCGGCCTCATCCTAGTTATCAAGTTCTCCTTGCCAAGTCACACTAGGACTTACCTTGCCAAGACCACATGCTTGGACTTACCTTGCCAAGACCACATGTTTGGACTTTCCAATTGTCTGGCTCCTCACCAGGACTTTTTCCTTTGCCATGATCACACTTGGACTTTCCAATTGCCTGGCTCCTTACCAGGACTTTCTCCTTTGCCTAGCCTCCAGTTAGGACTTCCACCACTGCCTAAACTCCAGTTAGGACTTCACCACTGCCTAACCTCCAGTTAGGACTTCACCACTGCCTAACCTCCAGTTAGGACTTCCACCACTGCCTAAACTCCAGTTAAGACTTCACCACTGCCTAACCTTCAGTTAGGACTTCCACCACTGCCTAAACTCTAGTTAGGACTTCACCCAGTCAAGTCTCTTGTCATCCCTGACCTACTTGACTTGTCTTCTTATCAACCTAGTCAACCCTTTGACCATCTCCACAACCGGATGATTGCCCTAGCAATCTCCATATATTGTCAAACATCAAAACTCAAATTCTGACTCAAGCTTGACTCAACTCAAGCTTAGTCAAACTGGTCAAACTTGACCAAGGGAAATTGCCCCAACAGGAAGTCCTAGTAGGTAGGGTGGGTCGAGGGGTCAACCTCGAACAAAGGAAGTGGAGGCTCCCATGTCCAAATCAAGAGGACCAAACACCAGATAGGAAGTCCTGGTTGCGGCTAGGGAAGGAAGTCCTAGTAGGTCGGGTGGGTCGACCTCGAACAAAGGAAGTGGGGGCTCCTATGTCTAAATCAAGAGGTTCAGACATCAAGCAGGAAGTCTTGGTTGCGACTAGGTAAGGAAGTCCTAGTAGGTCGGGTGAACAAAGGGGTAGGAAGACCTGGTGGGTCGAGAATCGGACGTGGGATCCTTCATTTGAGGGGGAATTATTGGGTTGCAAACAAAGTCTCACATTGAAAATACATAGGAAAGATCATAGATTTATAAGGGAAAGATATCTCTATTGGTATGAGGTCTTTAAAGTAAAGCCCAAAAATAAAAATATGAGGGTTTAGGCCCAAAGTAGACAATATCATGTCATTGTAGAGATATTTAAATCTCTTTTAGTCATAACAGAAGGATTATCTGCTTCATGGAAGGTGCCTCCAATGGCTTGGGAGGCGCCTCACATGAACAGTGCGAAGGCGCCTTTGAGTTCATTGAAGGCCCCTTCAACCGAGTATATCTGTTAGCAGTGAGCGTTGAGTTGAGGATAAAAGTTTATCCTCTTGGAGACATCTTGGATCCTCTTAGAGACACCTCCAAGCAACGGATATATTTTTCCAAGGGATATAAAAAGACCTATGGAGCTAAGAATTGAATAACAACTCAATTACAAGGTTTGTAATCACTTCCTAGTTTTTCTTGTAAGCTATCAACGTCTCTTCTTTATTTTAATTGTTTAGTTTATTTTTTAATAGTGCTTACCAATCAAAGTCTAAAGCATGAGAAAGGGGTTGTTTTATTTCTACATGCAATTCACCCTCCTCTTGTCTATCGCACCAGGACCGACAATTGGTATTAGAGCAAGGAAGCTTCTAAAGGCCTAACCATCGATCGAAGAAAATAAGACGATGGCCAGATCAAGTATCTACCCACCGAAATTTAAGAGGGAGTTCAACCTATGGAAAAAGCGAATGGAGGTATTTTTCAAAACCAACTTTAAGGTTCT
Organism: Zingiber officinale; assembly: GCF_018446385.1. Classification (NCBI taxonomy): domain Eukaryota; kingdom Viridiplantae; phylum Streptophyta; class Magnoliopsida; order Zingiberales; family Zingiberaceae; genus Zingiber; species Zingiber officinale. The sequence continues at coordinate 84,259,356 of NC_055988.1, forward strand.
ATTAATAATCAAATACGATTTTATAGCTCCAAAAGATCAAAAACGCGAAGAAAAAGAAGAGTACCTTTGGACAAAGAAAGAGCAAACAGACTTTGTGATAAATGGACGAGCTAAATTCCACCTACTAAGCATGCTGCGACCTCAAGAAGTCAGCAAGATTGGTGCCTATGAATCAGCAAAGGAACTTTGGGAGAAGTTCTTGGAGCTGCACGAAGGAACGTCTGAAGCAAAGCTTGTTAGACGGGACCTGCTCCAGAACCAACTTACGAACCTCCGGCTAAAATAAGGAGAGTCAGTAGCGCAACTGCAGGTCAAACTGAAAGAGTTGATCACCGGACTCATGAATCTCGAAGAAAAAGTAACAAACCAAGATTCACTAAGTACGCTTTGAATGCTTTCCCTAGAATACAAGAATGGACGTCTATAGTTGACTCCTACTATATTTCTAAGGATCTAGAGATAAGTTCATTAGAAAGTTTGTTTTCAACTTTAGAACTTCATAAATCTAGATATACAAAATTAAAGGAGTCAACTCAGACAATTGCCTTGAAGGCAAGAACGGACTATTCAGACCCCGAAGTATCAATCGACAAAGACGAGGCATCCTTAATGGTAAGAAATTTTATTAAATTTGTTAAAGCTAATAAATTTAATAAGTCACAGACGAAGAAGCACCTTTATAGCAAAAGGAAAGTTCGATGCTACAACTGTTGGTTAGTCCTAGGAAAATCATACCGGCTCTACTGTACAAAAATTTTGTACAAGTGTCAAACCTTTCCTTAAATAACCTATTGTGTTCTTTAGAAGTTAAATTAGGAATCGCAGACGAAACTTACCATCATTGATTCCAATTTTAACTTATCTCTTCTTAATGGTTTAGATTTGAATCGCAAGTGGAACTTAACACTATTGATTCAAATCCACCTATGTTATTAATTCCATTAAATATTAATTTTCAAAATTGGCTTCCAGGACTGCATGGTGAGGCACATGGCCTTCGTGGATATGGGAGCAACCATCATCGCCTAGACAAAATCTTTTAAGGAAAGCTAATATTTAATTTCCTTAAATAACTCTAGGTTAACCAAAAAGAACAATCGAATCACAAATTCGAAAAAGAAGAAAACACAAACTCGAAAAACTAATTCGAAAAACTAGATCTAATTGCCTCTTGTGTTTGGAATTCTTACAAAGAAAATAACTAGTATGATGCAGAAGAAAATTACTAGTTATACCTTCTCTTTGCAAGCTAATGACCTCGAGATCTTCTGCCGTATTCCTTGCCTCGCCTTGGACGTCGTGTGGGCGACGATCTTCCAAGATGAACACCACCAAAAAGCTTCCTTCCTCTTCTTCTAAAAACCGGCCACCGCCACCACCAAGGAGAAGAGAGCAAAAGGGAAAAGACAGGGGAGAGAGAGGGCCGACCACTTGAGGTTCTCCAAGCAAGAGAATAAAAATTGTGTCTCATGAAGCCTGCTCACCCCTTCTTTTATATTAGTTGCCCAAGACAAATAAGGGAAGAATTTTTACAAAAATTAAAATCTTCCACTAATTTTCCTTTTCCCTTTTTATTTTTCCTTTTCTTTCCTTTTGATTGAATCAATCACCAAATCATTGACTTGGTTTAATCCTATTGGCAGGCCCCTTGCTTGGGCACCATGCAAGGTGGCCGGCCACCCCATCAAGAAAAAGGAAATATGTTTTTTTTTTAATTTTACAAGAAGAAATCCTCTAATAAAATTTACAAGCTCTCTTTCCTAAAGTGGATGTTAAAAAGGAAACCTTTTTTAAAAATTAAAACCATATTTTAAAATTTAAAACTTCTCTTCAAAAATTTCCTTTTTTAACATGAATAGAAAATTTTAATTTTTAAAACTTCTCTTCCTTTTTCTAAAACCATGAGGATGGTTAAAAAGGAAAGTTTTAAAACTTTTAAAACTCCCTATTAAAACATGTGGCCAAATTCAAATAAGGAAAGTTTTTTAAAAAATTAAAATATCTCTTTTAAAACTTATAGTTTTCTACAAAGAGAAGATTTTAAAAATTCAAAACAACCCTCCTTGTTTGAATTATTGTGGCCGACCCCGACTAGCTTGGTCACCAAGCAATAGGGCCGACCCCTATAGAAGAGGATGTGGCCGGCCATTGCTTGGTCACCAAGTAATGGTCCGACCCCCTTCTTGTACACCAAGAAGAGCCTTACATTTGGATGGACTTAAGGCTATAATGAGGCAACGACAGGGACCTAGAGGAGAAATTGGTTTTGACCTTCCAATGAGCTTGAGTATCCAGTGTTTGCTCCGAACACACAACTCAAGTTCATCGATAATAACTCATTCCACTATAGAGTTATTATCGCACTACCGCACTAATCCTAAATTACATTATGGGCTCCTTCTTATCATGAGTGTGTTAGTCTCCCTGTGTTTAAGATTACGAATGTCCACTAATTAAGTAAGTTACTAACAACTCACTTAATTAATATCTAGCTCCAAGAGTAGTACCACTCAACTTCATTGTCATGTCGGACTAAGTCCACCTACAGGGTTTAACATGGCGATCCTTATGAGCTCCTCTTGGGGACATTCTCAACCTAGATAACTATGACACAGATTCCTTCTATAATCAACAACACACACTATAAGTAATATCATTTCTCAACTTATCGGACATATTGATTTATCAAGCTAAACCTCACCCTTTGATAAGTCAAAGAAATAAATATTAAATATATGTGTTTGTTATTATATTAGGATTAAGAGCACACACTTCCATAATAACTAAGGTTTAGTTCTTTTATTAAGTCAGTACAAAAAGAACTTACCTAAATGGTCCTACTCAATACACTTAGAGTGTACCAGTGTAATTTATTAATCAAGATAAACTAATACTTAATTACACTACGATTATTCCAATGGTTTGTTTCTTTCCATTTTAGTCGTGAGCAACTGTTTATAATTTATAAAGAACCGTCAATATGATATTCTGTGTGTGACACCACACACCATGTTGTCTACTATATAAATTAATTGAACAATTTACATTTAACAAATAAATATAGATATTGACCAATGTGATTCTTTTATTTTAAAAATAAATGTTTACAAAAGCTAGGCTTTTAGTATACACTCCAACAATCTCCCACTTATACTAAAAGACTAAGCTGTCATATCTGTTGCCATACATCTGATTCTCATCCCCTTCACATGCCGATCAAAAGCTTTCGCCAGAAGGGCCTTAATGAAAGGATCTGTCAGGTTATCTGCTGATGCAATCTTGGCGACGACAACTTCTCCTCGCTTGATGATGTCTCGTATCAGGTGGTACTTGCGCTCTATATGTTTACTTGCCTTATTGGCTCGTGGTTCCTTCGAGTTTGCAACTGCACCGCTATTATCACAATAAATTGTGATGATCTTGGGTAAACCAGGAATCACATCTAAGTCCATTAGAAAGTTCCTGAGCCATACAGCTTCTTTGGTTGCCTCAGAGGCTACCACATACTCAGCTTCCATGGTTGAGTCTGAGACGCATTTCTGCTTAACACTCCTCCATGCAATGGCTCCACCTCCTAGAGTAAACACATAGCCTGACATAGACTTACTATTGCCCCTATCTGATTGAAAGTCTGAATCCGTGTAACCCACAGGGAGCAAATCATCTGCTTGGTAGACTAGCATATAATCTCTAGTCCTTCTCAGGTACTTTAATATATGCTTCACAGCAGTCCAATGTCCTTGTCCAGGGTTACTCTGATATCTGCTAACCATGCCCATGGCAAAACAGATATCAGGTCTCGTACACAACATTGCATACATAAGGCTTCCTACAGCCGAAGCATAAGGAACTACCTTCATGTCCTCTATCTCCTTTGATGTCTTCGGAGACATCTCTTTAGATAAGGCTACTCCATGCCTAAAAGGTAAGAAACCTTTCTTAGAGTTTTACATGCTAAAACGAGCAAGGATTGTATCTATATATAAAACTTTGGATAGACACAACATTCTTTTCTTACGATCCCTTATAACTTTGATCCCAAGAATATATGCACATTCTCCTAAGTCCTTCATATCAAATTGTTTGGATAACCATACCCTTACGTCCAATAATACCTTGACATTGTTGTCAATTAACAAAATATCATCTACGTATAGTACAAGAAATACCACAACGTTTCCGTTACACTTCTTGTATACACAAGACTCATCCGGACACTGAATAAATCCATATGATTGGATTACTTCATTAAATCGGATGTTCCAAGATCTTGAAGCTTGCTTCAGTCCATAAATGGACCGATTGATCTTGCACACTAGATGCTCTTTGCCTTTTTCAATAAATCCCTCTGGTTGCTTCATATGTATGTTTTCTTCAAGACTTCCATTAAAAAATATTGTCTTGACATCCATTTGTCAAATCTCATAATCCAAATGAGCGGTAATGGATAAGAGCATCCGGATAGACTTAAGCATGGCTACCGGCGAAAAAGTCTCCTCATAGTCGATTCCCTCTTTCTGAGTATACCCTTTCGCAACAAACCTTGCTTTGAAGGTTTCTACCTTCCCATCTGTCCCTCTTTTCCTTTTGTAGATCCACTTGCATCCAATGGCTTTTACACCATCAGGTGGTTCTACAAGCTTCCAAACCTTATTAGAATACATAGATTCTATTTCGGAATTCATTGCCTTTTGCCAAGATACTGCATCTATATCTTGGAGTGCTTCGTCATATGTTCGGAGATCAGGTTCATGTTTACCTGGGATCAAGTCCGAAGACTCTCCCAAAAACATGAATCTCTCAGGTTGCCTCACAACCCTCCCACTATGATGAGGCACTGTCTCTGGCTGTGTTTCATGTGTGACACGTGTTGCAGTTTCTTGTGATACTTCATCTTGTACTGTTGGTATTAAAGTAGACGTGTCCTCTCTTATTTCTTCTAGAACTATTTCACTCATGGGCTTATGGTTCATTACATAATCTTCTTCTAAAAATCGAGCATTGGTGCTAACAATGATCTTCTGATTTTTAGGATTATAAAATAAATCACCTTTCGTTCCTTTAGGATATCCCACAAACAGACAAACTTCTGTACATGATTCCAACTTGTCAGTATCTCCCTTCAGCACATGTGCTGGACTACCCCATATCCGGATATGATTCAGACTAGGCTTACACCCATTCCATAATTCCATGGGAGTAGAAGGAACTATTTTAGAAGGTATCATATTCAAAATGTACACTGCTGTTTCCAGAGTATATCCCCAAAACAAATTTTATAATTTTGAATAACTCATCATCGATCTAACCATTTCCATAAGAGTCATATTCCTTCGTTCTGCCACACCATTCTGCTGGGGTGTACCAGGTGCAGACAATTGGGATTGAATCCTAACTTCTGATAAGTAATTCCTAAACTCTCCAAAGAGATATTCGCCACCACGGTCAGACTATAGTGTCTTGATACTTTTACCAAGACGTTTCTCCACATCAGCCCTATATTCTTTAAACTTGTCAAAGCATTCAGACTTGCGGCGCATCAGATAAATGTATCCGTATCTTGAACAATCGTCTATAAAGGAGATGAAGTATTCATAACCACCTCTTGCCTGGATAGACATAGGACCACACAAATCAGAATGAACCAGTTCTAACGCATCTTTGGCTCTATACCCCTTGGTCTTAAAAGGTCTTTTGGTTATTTTACATTCCAGGCAGGATTCACATGTTGGAAAGTTTTCCAACTCTAATGGACCCAAGAGTCCATCAGCTACAAGTCTTTGAATCTTACTTAAGTTAATATGACCAAGCCTTAGATGCCAAAGATACGTTTGGTTCATTTTCGAAGGTTCTTTTCTCTTATTAGAGTTAGAAGATGTGTTATTAATTTCCATATTTTGCTTTACGGGAGAAATTGGATTTAAAGTATATAAATTGCCAACTAATGTACTAGAACAGATAATCACCTTATTTCTCTTTATAATGATATTGTTACTAAAGGAAATAGAATATCCATCCAAATACAGTTTAGAAACTGAAATTAAATTCTTTCTAAAACTGGGTACATAAAGACAATTTCTTAAAATCAAATTTCTATTCCTATCAAAAGATAAGTAGATGTCTCCCACTACAACAGCCGCCACCTTAGTAGCATTGCCCATGTAGACGGTTATCTCTCCTTCAAATAATCGTCGGGTTTCTTGGAACCCCTGCAAAGAATTGCAGACATGATCAGTGGCTCCCGTATCTACACACCAGGTGTTGGTAGATAACACCGCTAAACATGTTTTAACTACTAGAGCATGACATATACCTTTATTGTTCTGATTCCTACGAGGACAGTCCGCCTTCCAATGTCCTGACTGCTTGTAGATGAAGCACTTGCCCTTCGGCTTCTTCATTCCAGCTTTCTGTCCTTTACCCTGAGGTTTATTCACCTTCTTTGCTGAAAAGACATGTTTCTTCTTCTTCTTGCCTTTCGACTTAGAAGTAGAACCATTTTCAGCATAGTGAATCTGAGAACTGTGACGAAATATTCCTTCCGCTGCCTGTAGTTCTGTCAGAAGTTCCGCCAACATATACTCTCTTTTGTTCATGTTATAGTTCAAGCAGAACTGCTCAAAACTTCTGGGTAGCGTTTGGAGAATTATATCGACCTAGGTTTCCCCATCGATTTCTCCTCCAAGGACTTGTATTTCATTCAGATAAGCCATCATTTTGAGGATATGATCCCTTATGGGTGCCCCCTCAAACATGGTGGCTGTCATTAGCTTTCTCATTGCCTCTTGCCTAGCAGTCCGACTCTGGTACCCAAAGAGTTCTTTGAGATTGTTCATTATATCATAAGCTGTTGGTAAATCTTGATGCTGATGTTGCAATACATTTGACATTGATGCCAAAATGTAACACCGCGTCATCTCATCAGCTTTTACCCATTTCTTATGATACTCAATCTCCTCTTGGGTAGAGTCACTGTCAGGTGCATCAGGGCAAGCCTCAGTCAGTACAAACTTATAGCTTTCAGCAGTAAGAACAATGTCCAGGTTTCTTTTCCAATCAATATAGTTGGGACCAGTAAGTTTGTTCTCTTTCAGTATAATGGCCAGTGGGTTGAAAGCCATCCTAAGAATCACAAAAATAAACTTTGGTCAAGACTCTAAATTTAGAATAATATTGATTCCTCAACAATACTATTTTAAATTAACCAACACCTCAAATCACCGTGAAAATTGCATGCCACGTTAGTGTGGACGTATGCAAATTCAACATTTGTAAGAGGAGGGTGTGACTCATTAATTTTATTATATTGTCATCCTAACTTTATGACAAATAAAATTCATAGTTGGTTTCACTTTGGTCACACAAAACAATAGCAGTGACTCCGTTGGGGAGGATACTATTGAATGCGTCTAAGTGTATACCATTACTTGATAATAAGTCCATTAAATAGGATTGTGCCCCTTTAGTTGGAGAAGATCACACGCTCCTAAATAATTTCCTATAACCATCCATAAAGGAAGTTTGATCTAGTGATCTGCAACAAACTCATCCGTTGTGGAGGGAGGCACTCAGAGCCAACACGCAAGCTTGTTGCATCACTTACAAACCAGTAATGGAGACCATGGGATTTATTAAAATCCCTCTCCCACTTAGTTATTTAAAAATGAAGATTTTAACCTATGCTAGCATACATCACATGCACATAAACATCACAGTAAATAAAAGCAATAAATTTGGAAATTAATTTTCCAACTATTATGGCATTTTCCTTCACTATCTTTAGTATGCTTCAACCCTAGCTACTGCCATCTTTAGCCACCGCCATCGGGTCGAGTTGTCACATTTATCTTGCTTCTTATTCCGCTGGCCTCTGGTCCTCCAATAGCACCACGCCTCGCAAAGATACGATCCACGACAAATATAGAATTTTACAAATATCTATCCTATATTCCATAAAGGAATGTACATGTATTCTAGATCGAACAAAAATAAAATTCTAAAAATAATACAGCTTCTACTGTATTTGATACATACAATCATGCACACAAAATAATTCCTTGACATGTGCAAGGGTCCAATCACACACAATATCTAAATGTCATAATAGTTGGAGCCTTGACCTACTACATCCTACTATTATCCTGCCTAAATTATGTATGACATGTGCATAATTAATTTGAAAACCAAAACACACAGAGGCAAACCACGCTCTGATACCAATTGTTGGTTAGTCCTAGGAAAATCGTACCGGCTCCACTGTACAAAAATTTTGTACAAGTGTCGAACCTTTCCTTAAATAAGCTATTGTGTTCTTTAGAAGTTAAATTAGAAATCGCAGACGGAACTTAACATCATTGATTCTAATTTTAACGTATCTGTTCTTAATGGTTTAGATATGAATCGCAAACGGATCTTAAAACTATTGATTCAAATCCACCTATGTTATTAATTCCATTAAATATTAATTTCCAAAATTGGCTTCCAGGACTGCATGGCGAGGCACATGACCTTCTTGGATATGGGAGCAACCACCACCGCCTAGACAAACCCTTTTAAGGAAAGCTAATATTTAATTTCCTTAAATAACTCTAGGTTAACCAAAAAGAACAATCGAATCACAAATTCAAAAAAGAAGAAAACACAAACTCGAAAAACTAATTCGAAAAACTAGATCTAATTGCATCTTGTGTTTGGAATTCTTACAAAGAAAATAACTAGTATGTGTTGGATCGAGACGCGCTAGAGGGGGGGTGAATAGCGCTCGCGGCTATTTCGTTCGATTATCGAAATCGTAAAACAATCGTCGAGTAATTAACGCAGCGGAAATGAAATAGAGAAAACACAGACACGAAGGATTT